>NC_089751.1:19442134-19517134 GCF_040412425.1 Macrobrachium rosenbergii | reverse complement strand
AAAGTATTCCATCTATGCAATGTATATAATTTTTATTTTTACCATTTATACTTTCTCATTTCTGATAGTTCAGATGTTCTGGAACCAACACATCGAATAAACAAATAATTGAAAGAAAAGGTTTCCGTATCCTAAGAAAGGGAACGTTTCCAGTTAAAATACGTTTATATTAAAAATAAACAAGTAAAAAATGAGCCGAAGTTTCTTCGGTGCAATCGAGTTTTCTGCACAGTGTATAATGCTGTATTTAACTTCAAGTCATAGCCCATAAAAATCTCAGCCGCAGCCCATGAAACTTTCAGCCACGGCCCTGTTTGTTGGCTAATTCTAAACTTAAATAAAATAAAAACTATTAAGGCCAGAGGGTTGCAATTTGGCGCGTCTGATGATTGGAGGGTGGATGATCAACATCCAAATTTGCAGCCCTCCAGCCTCAGTAGTTTTTAAGATCTGAGGGCGGACAGAAAATGTGCGGACGGACACACAAATAGCCATCTCAAAAGTTTTCTTATAAAAAACTAAAACCAGGTAATATATAATTATTCCTGATGCAAAACGGAATTCTAATACTGAAAAGAAGTAAATGAACGACCTTGTGAGGAATGACGTAATATCCAGCACTCACTTATGCACGAGTTAGTCAAAATGGAATTTATTGCTAAAAATAGTTTGCAACCGCCATTAAGGGAACCGCTTCTATTTGGAAATAGCGATGGATCATCAGCTATAAAACTGTTGGTTATAATTATGAACTTTTATAGCCACAGTTTGGCATTTGAAAAAAGCTTAATGGCATATGAATTTTTCTATTGATCTGTTATTTGGTATACACACACAAACACACACACATATATATTTATAATATATATATATATAATATATATATATATATATATATATATATATATATATATATATATATATATATATATATATATATATATATATATATATATATATATATATATATATATATATATATATATATATATATATATATATATATATATATATATATGTATATATATATATATACATATATATATATATATATATATATATATATATATATATATATATATATATATATATATATATATATATATATATATATATATATATATATATATATATATATATATATATATATATATATATATATATATATATAATGCGTGTGTTAGCTAAAAGTTATTGCTAGGAGATGCATATGAAGACACAGACAGGACTGCAATGATGCCTTTTACAAAGATATTACTGCATATATATGAAATTTGTTTCTCTGAAGGCATGGTTTTTGGACCACTACTATTCCTGTTATATATGAACGGCATATGTTATCACCTTTAAAACAAACTTGTTGCCTATGCCAGATCATCTCCTAAGTTTAGGCCTGAGGTTGCTGAATCACTTAAGAAGTTAATCAGTTAAAATTACTGTATATTCCGAATTGCAGCAGAAGGTGGTATTTAAAGCGTTATTATTAGCAGGTCTTGGAAATTACATCACAATCCTCTTCTCCCAGATATTTCCAGTGACAGTGTTTCATTAACTACACGCGACTTAATCTTAATTTAAAGTGTTTTCCCACTTGCAGCAGAAACCAGTTGATGGAGAATCTTTATAGATAATTGGAGGCCACTCTGTCCGGGAGAAGTGTTTTCTAATGATTATTTCATGCTGTCATTTTTTCAGTGTTCCCTTGTTTGGCCTCCAGCTGCTCACTCTTACCTTAAATAAGTGAATAAATAACTTATGCCCAATCATATCTATTATTCCACATCTTAACATCTGCCACAGTCGTTCAATTTTTCTCTTCGTGTTTTATGATCATGTAGTGGTATGAGATGTAAAATACATTCTTAAAGCCTTACACAATCTTTTGCGAGGTTCAATACTACCAAGTATCACAGAAGTTTTGTTCCAGTTATGACCGAATTATGTGATAATCTTAGTTATTATGTAGCTCAATAGTTGGAACTTCCAAGTTCTAACTAGAAACAGAACTATTTTGTTGAACATTATCACGTTAGTCTTATTTCATTGTTCTATATTTCAATTTTATTTTCTTTGTATTCACACATATGTAATCTCTAAATTCATGTATAACAAAATAAAAACATATCTAAAATATATTTTATATAGTGGACACAGGAGAAAATAATCAAACCTGTCTTCATCCTATCAGCATCTGCTGGTGAGGACCATTATATGTAAATGAAGTTTCGTTTCTTGTGGTAAGTTAAGGTAGTTGATCCCTCTGCAATAGCCTTTGGTGTGTGGCCACGTTGTTAAAATCAATAAAGGCTGGCAAATGTCCCTAGTGAGGGCGAAGATTTCTGATGCACCCGAAATGAGCTCTAAGGAATAAGGCCCAGTGTGTTTTGTAGGCTTTAATGCACCTTACTGAATTGCCTGACGCTCAAATATCTGATTGCCCAAAGGAAAAACCTTTAGTGTTTTGCTATTTGTAAATGTATCTAGTTACCAAACTTATGCAACCTAATACGTGACTCACTAAGATGTAAGTAAGCAAACCAGACTAGAACAGAAATACGAAAACAAAAACAATAAAAAAAACACAAAAGATAAAATAAAAAACTGAGGATCTTACATTTATAAAAACGAAGAAAATCCGCCAACAAGGTGCAATTACCGCGTTCCTCTGAAGTGGCCCGATCATTAAAATCCTGTTACAGTGTCATAACGTAAGTCCTTACTTTTCTAGATCTTCTCTTTGCGATATATATACAAAGGCAAGTGGCAACGAGGGAGGCATTTCGCTTCTGAAATAAAAGAGGGGATGTCATTAGCTGAGGCATAAATTTTTCACAAGTTTTGCCAATGGCGAGGCAACAAAAACGTAGTAACGAATATATATATATATATATATATATATATATATATATATATATATATATATATATATATATATATATATATATATATATATATATATATATATATATATATATATATATATATATATATATATATATATATATATATATATATATATATATATATATATATATATATATATATATATATATATATATATATATATATATATATATATATATATATATATATATATATATATATATATATATATATATATATATATATATATATATATATATATATATATATATATATATATATGTGTGTGTGTGTGTGTGTGTGTGTGTGTGTGTGTGTTTAACCTAACAATAAAAATGTAGACTGCTGGCGTGGCTGCCAAAGAAAAGGAATGAATCATTGCTACCTTGTTTTCATTTTGAATATTGATGAGGCCTGTTCAGAATAAGTTCATATTTAAAGGTCAATAACAGGTAAAAAAATATCACGATGCTGTGCTGTAATTTGAAAATAAGCTCGAATTAACAGAAAAAGTAAATCTTATTGGATTATCCTACTACGCACACATGTACAGTATGAACTTCCCATTTTGAAATTCTTTATGAATATGTGTACATAATTAATGAATATGCTTGAACTTGAGCTATGTACGAGATCTTCAAAAAATTTGTTTTGAAAATAATGGTAAAAGAAATGCGCACTTCTTTGTTTCAGTTATACAGACATTAATATAGTTTAGGGTGACAAAAATGCTAAGAACACTAAAAAATAAGATGAAAGCGATATCAAAATTCCTAAAAACCTTTGTGATTTTTGCATGATCAAACTGGAATTTTCTCTATGGAATATGAGTAATTATTCTAATGAGGAAGTTTTTCTCTTACTTTCTATATGGAACACCAAAGAAATTGAAAAGTAACGTTCAGAAATATTAAGACATGCAAGCCTGCATGTAACTTGTTACATGACGATTGAGAAATTTATGCACGTAAAATGTGTAATTATTTTATGAGTTTTTTTCTCATAGTTTCTATTGACTGAAATGTGCGCACGGCTCTAACGTTTTGAAATTCTCATTTTTTTAACGACAAAATTGGTAACCTTTTAAAAACGGAACTGGCTTCATTATCAAACATAATTTATCCCCAAAAATCTAAAGAGCTATACAAAAACCCAGGAATATAAAGCAATTTTTAATAAATTCGCTCTGATATTTATTCCTCTTTCTACATCTTATTATTTTTTTTTTACTTGTTCAGAAGACACATCGCTTGTGGCCTCAAGTGTGAAAAATTCCTCTCTTTAATGGTAAGGATCACTTGAAATTGAAAATGGTGCTTATAAGCCTAACTGCAAAGGTTTTACAAATACTTGAGTGAGCCACTAACCCACTTGTGGCACGGAGTCCACAACCAAGGAAGCAACTTTAAAAATGTGTCCTCGAGAGCAAGAGAACACTTCGTCATTTCGGTTCGAACAGGAGACTTCTTGGCGAGACTCCGGCAATCAGGCATTAGGGAGCATATAAAGTTCCATAAGTAGATTACAGACTTGGACAATTTTAAAATACTGCGTGAGTTTCAAGGTTTTGGTATTATGGGTGTGTTTGAATCGACTGAATTAAGATTACATGGCTCCCATTAAATGTTGAAACACTTCTCCAAGTTTGGTCAGGTAAAAATGTACTAATCCATTTTAGACTTTTATGTTTTATTTTAATTCACGTTCTAGGTATGTTATATTCTTTTTTTAAATATGTTAATAATCAGACATACCATTATTTCTGCAATAACTGCACCATATATCATATTTCAGAGTGTAAAGAAATTATCAGGTATATTTTCTGTATTTTTACGGTCTTAAGTGAAAATGAGTTTTAGTAACAGTCAGAATGTATCGATAACTATGTGGATCCAAGTTCTTTTTCGTGTCATAATAATAATAATAATAATAATAATAATAATAATAATAATAATAATAATAATAATAATAATAATATATAGGTAGCAGACCCTCTTTCAAACATGAAGCGTTGAATGTTATAGCTGCAACAGCTGCATGCAGTTCATACAGAGTTTTCTCTATCTTTCTGATAACTGATTTTTCATGGTTACTGGTTCTACCAGTAACTCACTGATGTTTGTCATTCTGGGAGAGGAAAGTAGTTGCAAATCAAGGTGTACTTTTATTTCTGATGAATACACTGTACCAGTTATAGAGTAATGCCAATGGTAACTAAAATCTGGTGTTCATCCTCCGTAGAGTTGTCCTTTGTAGGAAATCTTGGTAGTGTTAATTCTAGGCCACATTTCACTCAGACTCCGCTGAGCATGATCACGCTGAAAGACGGGAGTAGACTTTCACTCATGGTGAGTCCTGCTCTCTATATACAAGATGGTCAGCAGGGGGTCGAATGTATGCTGACCGCTGATTGGATGAGGAGGAACATGCACCATTGATTGACTGGTGAGATATCATCACAAGCCAAAAATTTAAGGTTACTGTTCTCGCTGCTGCAGCCTTGCTGAGTGGCAGGACTGGCGTGTGATGTCATTGTCTGGTATTACCCGGCGAATATTCTGATTGGTCGCCGTGCGGCTCAGAGAACCCTGTGTTTTCTGGCTGGGAAAGTCGCTTCTCGTGGTGTTGGGCGCAGTCTACTGTATTTGCGATACACCATTTAATGCTGGCAGGCAGGAGGAACACCTCTTGAGTGGTATTTAGTTATTCTTCTCAACCACTGTGATGTTGGTGTGGTGGGCATTTCTCATATGATTTTTTTGGCGCCTTCTTCAGCATGGTATGCGATCCTCTTTGCCAGTTTGATGGTGGTCATACCAATATAGGAGCTGGGGAATTCATGGACTGGGCATTAGAAATAGCATCTCTCATCATTGGGGCTGAGTTATTTTTCATAATCAGGTCCCTTGTGTGGCTGTTTTGATTACAAAAGTCGAGATCCAGTTGGGGATTGATGTTGGTGGTGACGATGTCATCTGTGATGATTTTTTAATGGCACTTTTATCTTCTAGGTATATATTTAGGGTGTATCCTTGCCTATGAAGACTTTGATGGACACTAACTATGTCTGTTAAGGCAGAGGCTGAGGTTAGTCTCTTTTTGTGAAAACAGAGGTTTTTAGGCTGTTGTCAGTTTTACAGACAAGGACGCTGAGGAAGGAAAGCTGGCCATTACTACAGAACTCCACTGTGTAGTTTAAAGAGCTGCATTCTAGGCATGCGTGGTAGAGTATTTCCAACTTCATTCTCGTCCTCGGCCTGTACAAATATATCATCAATATAGCATGCGAAGATGCATGGTTTTTGTATTTGGGAAAAATCCTGCTCCTCTACTGCACCCATATAAAGTTGGCAAAAAGCATGCCTAAAGGCAAGCCCATTGCCATATTGTCTTTTTTTTCTATACATGTGGCACTTTTGAGTAGAAAAGGGTTTTTATGTGCACATTTCAGGAAGGGCCCATAGTGACCCTTCAAGGATATTTAACTGCAGTGTGGAGGCATCCCTGTAGACATGGTCGATAATTAGATCAATGGTTTTGTCTACAAGAATGTTGGTTCTGGGGGAGCCCTTGATCTCTTCTAGGAATTCTACTGATGAGCAGAGGCTGTGTGGTTGGGCACATAAGGTGTTAATATCTGGTTGAGGCATTTAGCCAAACCATAGGTAGGTGCTGGGGTTTGGCTGATGACAGAATGTAAGGGGTTCCCGGGTTTATGGGTCTTGATATTCCCATACATGTACACTAAACTGTGGTCTCTGGATGTGTTTGGCTTTAGCTGCTGCACTGATAACCTCAATTATCCTATTTGCCTCTCTCTTGATGCCATCTATAGGGTTCTTTGCAAGGCACTCGAACTTCGTCTGATCAGAAAGGATCTCATCGAGCTTTTGGTGGTAATCAGCTATATTAATGAAGATGAAGGCTGCTGTTTTATCTGCCCAGTGCACAGTGATGTCTTCTTTTTGCCTGAGTTCTTTGGCAGCTTCTTTCATTTAATGGGTCAGGATGTTACTAGTGTATACACCATACTATGTGAGGGCTTCAGCGAGCAGTAGAAGTTGTTGAGAGAATGTGGTGTGGATAAGGTAGCGACTCTCATGCTGTATCAAGTTAAGTAATAACTCGATTTCAAGTCTTATCAAGAGGTTTAGGCTTAGTAATAGTGTGCAAATTATGGCTTAAACGAAGTAGGGCATCTTGATTTGGGGTAGGTTTATAGTCAATTAGGTTGATATAGTCTTGTCTCGGTTGCAGTAATCCCAGCTTACCACCGTTAAGGGCAACAGACTTATGAGTGATGTCTCTCAACCACCTTCTGGTCCTTCTGTTGGAGGTGGCTAAGGCATGCCATGATGTTCTCCAGGTATTGTAGTGAGTGGATAGTGGGTCTCTGTTCATTAGATTTGGCTTCCTCATAGTCCTTTCCTTTGGAGACACTATCAATCTAATTATCGACCGTGTCCAACAGGGACACCTCCACTCCCCAGATAAATATCCCTGAAGAGTCCCTTCAGTCCCTCCTTAAAATATGCACAAAGAAAGCCCTTTTTCTACCCATCAGGGTCACATTTATAGACAAAAAGATGGTGTGGCGATGGGTTCGCCTTTAGGCATGCTATCTGCTAAGTTTTATTTGTGTACAGCAGAGGAGCAGGTTTTTTCCCAAATACAAAAACCGCTCATCTATTCATGCTATATTGATAATATATTTTTACAGGCCAAGGACAAGAATGACGTTGAAATGCTCCACTGCGCATTTCTAGAATGCAGCTCTTTAACCTACATAATGGAGTGCTGTAGTAATGACTAGCTTCACTTTCTTGATGTCCTTATTTGTAAAACCAACTATTGCCTGAAAACCCTGTTTTAACGAAAAAGACTAACCTTGGCCTCTCTTCTTGATAGAGATAGTGAGTGTCCTTCAAGATATACGAACACTACCATCAAAGCCTTTGTAAGAAGGGCTTTAATACACTACTCTTTTTGAAAGGACACACACCAAGAACTAGACCGCATTTCCCATGTACTTGTGAATAACAGATATTCAAACAAACAAGTTAATAAAGAAATACATACGGCAATGTATTGGTGGTATCACACCCGTGAGCAGCCACAGCCTGATACACAAAAAGGAGTTAAGTTTTATTATAAGGCGAGGACGCACTCAAAATTCCTAGAAGACGAACATGCCATTAAGAAAATCATTGCAGATAACGTCTTCACCACCAACGTCAACACCTCATCATTTATTATCAGAATAACCACATAAGAAACCTGATTATGAAAAATAACTCAGCCCTTTTGATGAGAGATCCTCTTAAACAGACAAAAGTGCTATACCATTTCCAATGCCCTGTCTGTGGATGCCCAGCTCCTATACTGGTAAAACTGGCAAGGAGGATCTTTTGCTATGCTTAAGTAGGCGCCATAAAAATCCACAAGAGATATGTCCACCATACCAGCATCACAAGGAATGAGATGATGGGGAGTACAGAAATAATTGGAAAGTCCCTGACCCAAGATGCCTTTGGCTGCTAGAAGTGCTCTAGATACAGTGGTTGAGAAGCCCTCACTATATACCACTCAAGACGTGTCCCTCCTGCCCACCAGAATTAGATGGTGTATTGCAAATAGAGGCGACATTCCCAACCAGGAAACACTGGATTCTCTGAGCCACCCGGCGACCAATCAGAATATTCGCCGGGTAATACCAGACAGTGATGTCACGCACCAGCCAAACTGCTAAGCAAGGCTGCAGCAGCGAGACCATCAACCTTAAGTTTTGGCTAGTGATAAATTTTATCATCCAATCAATGGTGCAGATTCCTCCTCAGCCAATCAGTGGTCAGCATACATTCGACCCCCTGCTGACCATCTTGTATATAAAGAGCAGGACTTACCACGAATGACAGTGTATTCCCGTCTTTCGGAGTGATCATGCTCAGCAGAGCCAGAGTGAAACGTGGCCAAGAATCAACGCTACCAACAATTTTCTACAGAAGGACTACTCTACGGAGAACGCACACCACACATCAGTTATCACTGGGGTTACTCTGTGACTAACGCTGTATTCGTCAGAAATAAAATTACATCTTGATTTGTAACTGCTTTCCTCTCCAAATGACAAACATCGGCGAGTTACTGGCAGAATGTAGTAACCATGACAAATCAATTATGAGAAGTAATGAGAAAACTGTATAAACTGAATGAACCGAATGCAGCTATAATAATAATAATAATAATAATAATAATAATAATAATAATAATAATAATAATAATAATAATAATAATAATAATAAGCTGGAGACTTTTGGGATTAAATAGTTTTTATTTCTGACTTATAAAAATATCAACAAAAAACTAGGTCTTTGAATATATAAAACACCAAATTTCTACTTCAACCAATTTATTTCTCTACTAAAAACGAGTGTTTTGTTGAACTTCTCAAACTATTTATGGTCTTCTTAAAATGGAGAAGAATTCGTGGCATAACATTTTCCAAAATATGAACCCTAATTTAAATAATCATATTGGGAAAATGGTAAATAAAGTACGATTTATAGATGCTTTAATCTCTTTTAAGTTACGGATGACAAACCCTGATATTGCAAATTCTGTGGGGTAGCATGGCGGAAGATTGCATGCATAAAGTTTCTCAGAACCACTTTTAAAGGAGTTTAAACTTCAATTTATTGAGAAGCTGGAGGCCATCTAATAGAAACTCGGTTAAAGATCTCTTTTCTTTGCTTCGGATATTTTGTTTATTTTATCGTTTGGCCAGGTTTGTTTATGGTTTACTTACGATATCGAAATATTGGTATTTGAATTAGTGTTGTTAGATATGGAGGAAAGAAAAAAAAAGCCGAAATTATAATAATATTTAAAAATATATTAGAAGACACAAGTAACATGCTAAGTATTAATCGTGCACTTATACATGCGTTCATATGTATACATACTTAAACGGACATACAATACACACACAGACACACATATATACATATATATCATGTATACTTATATATATACAGTATATAATATATATATACATATATATATATATATATATATATATATATATATATATATATATATATAGCCTTATTAGTTATGCACGGACTATAAATTTGGAGTATAGAAAACAATGAATATGTATACATTTTGAAAGCGTGTTAGGATACACGTTGAGTCAAGGCGTGCTTTATATTCCACCAAGGGCCCACATTTACCTGATATGACGTCTTTAGTCTGAATTTTGTTAGTGGTATCTTAAATTATACTGAGCTCTTCGCTAAAATCCATCGGTCCATAGGTTCTAATTTTGCTTCCATTTTAAACAGGACTGAAACGGTAACGACTTTCAATGAATTTGAAAAGAAGTATATAAATTTTGTGGGGTCTTTATACCCTCAGTTGGGAAAACGGTAGGGTTTCGCTTTCTCTGGTTCTTTATAACATCATTGCAGAAGCGCGTATTCAGTAATTTTGAGAATCGTTAGAGGCAGAAAGCCAACCATTAATCTAAGCTAATTGTTCACGCTTTGTTGAAGTCTTTTACTTGAATTATACGGGATACATTCATTACACCGAATTTTAACACTCCTAGATTCAGATACGTTAGGAAATTGAATAGTGATCGGATACCGCTGGCGCAGACGCAGAATGGCTGGTTGATGGAGATGAGGTAAGGAAAGGAAAAGCAGATGAATAATGGAAGAAATAGTGATTAGACAATTTGTGGAACTGGAAACATGGATGGTATCTAAAGATTTGTTAATTAAGAAGAGGCTGACAGATGGAGCTTTCAAAATATTGGACTGCAGATGCAATGTTTATCATGGCATAATAAACTGAACTGCTGATGACCTCTTCTTATTATTCATCAATTATAAGCCACCCAAAAGAAAATATCAAAGTAGTTTCATTTTATATATATATATATATATATATATATATATATATATATATATATATATATATATATATATATATATATATATATATAGAATGGTATTATAGAAGATTTGCCAAGAGCCCCTAATTAAGGTTCATTCTCCTGTACCGTACGACGAATAGTGTACAGTTTTCTTTAAAATATTGTCAAAGATAATATATACGTGGCAAACGCTGAATCTGTCCTGAACAATGGCATCACCAGTGGCTCCAACTAAGATTTTCTATCTTTATTAGTAAAGTAAGGCGATGATCTGCTTCATGACACTGAAATAAGAGGTTCCTCTCTACGTGAATCATCATCTTTGAAAATCTAAGTATTCTGGTCGATCTTCCAATCCACACCACCATATATGAACCGAGTCCCTTTTTTCTGACTCCGCAGCTTTTGCTAAGTACCCTAACATGTAGTTTGGTCTTGTCTTACTGCATTAGCCAATCCCGAGTAAATGGAAAAAATGAAAATATTAATTATATTAATTTTTTTTCAGAAAATGTAGTATCGTTTTCCTTCTTGAATTTCCTTGGTTATGTTTATTTCACTGAAAAGCCTAACATTTTTCAGTGTTTTTCTGTAACCCCAACCTTCCAACGCCATTGCACTCTAATACCAACTGACTAACTCTCGTCAAGGATATTTAAAAATAATAAATATAAAGAAAACAATTAATTTTAGGAACTTCACGATTCTATCCCCTCTTGCGGATAAACTTAACGAATGGCTTAAAAATTATATAAGATTGTGAAACATAAATACATACATACATACATACATACATATATATATATATATATATATATATATATATATATATATATATATATATATATATATATATATATATATATATATATATATATATATATATATATACACACACACATTTAAATGTCATTATCTTTCAGAAAGTCTTCTCTACCGTGGATGCGACCTACCACAACGGTCTAAATGCTACATACATGATTTACTGCATAAGTCACCAGACGCACAACAGATTTTTAAAAGGCGACACAAAAAATCAAGTCTCCTGCAATTTTAGTCCTTTCCTTAAGACAACATATCTTTAAACCATAATCTGAAAATTGATACATACCTTAGAATCCTATTGGGAGAATTTACCAAAGAAAGTGTTCTAATAACTCATAATATGTAGATAAGTTTACGTTTCACGTTTCATTCCTCTCTTTCATAATAAATACAAATTGGATAACAACCATATGTGGTCTAAATTTGCAGTTTAATAGGACAGGAAAAAATACAAAACTTTCGTCCCTTTTAATAAGACATTAAATGGTAAAAATTTCTTCGTCCTTTATTTCCGTACTGTAACAGTTCACATGACCTTAACAAAAAAGAAATAATAAGGGTAAAATTGTTAATATTCGACAGAAGTGTGGGAGAGAGAAAGAGAGAGAGAGAGATAGAGAGGTATTAGCATAACTGTCTCTGTGGCTTCGCTGTAAAAATGAGAACGAATATTTCAAAATAAATGGAAGACGAAATTCTACTGGGTCTCATAAATCTCCACCATAATCACGCCTGATTAAAAAGGTAAACTGCACTTTCGGAGAATTCCCCAGACTAAATAATTCCTACGAGGGGTCGCAGATGCAGGGCCCATGGATTGCGGGAACTTCAACATTTATGGCTCTGTAAAATCATTTATGTTCTGGGAGGGAACGGGAATGATAACTAAAGTTGGGTTTGCCTTTAGATGAGAAAAATAAATATCTTATTCAGCGATCATTCCTGTTACAAGATTGTTTGCATTCCGGTATTGATGAAGACGCACTATGAGTTGGAACACAATAGCTCCCTATTTTGTATATTTATCTCTTTGAATAATGTAATTTGGAGTATGTCACCTTCATTAAAAAAAACGGAAGGTATTGAGTGAAAAGTGAGCTATGAATAATAACAAGTTATTATCTAGTATTTATTTAGGAAGTTTTCACTGAGATAAAAATTCACAACAAAATCTCGAGCTTTGCTCAATGAAAACATGTGAGTTACTGATGTTCAATAAAGAATAATTATTCATCCGAAATTTTTCTGTTATATATACACCTTATACAAACAGTCGAAAATGTTTGTATTAAAATTGTCAGCTTTCCTCATTTAAAAAAGAGAATAAATATCTGATGATCATAAAAGGTAATTTAACAACTTTCATGACAATAACTGAGTACTATCGTGCGCAATTAACGTAACTAAAGAGCAAACATAATAGAAATTCTTTGTGCATACGAAAAATATTCAAAAGATGTTCATTAAAGAAATATTTATTTACCTTTGAAAATACCATAGCAAAGGAATTAAAAAGTAGGAATACTTTTTAATAACAAAACTGTATAAAGATAAATTCTCTGTAAAAGTTGATGCGAGTAGACCAGAGAGATGGAAATAAAACAAAAGGACCAATATAGTGCTACCACAGACAGTAACCAATATAACAGATAATAATCAAAATCAACTAAGGTATAGAAGATTTATTTAACCTTTAAATAATATAAACTATTAAAAATACATATTGATAACAAGGGTAATTGTATTCCTCCTTTTTAATTCCATTGCTTTAGATTATACTATATGTAATTATTATATCATTCTTACTCTTCCCATATTTTAGGTGTTTATGAAGAACCTTCAGGTATTCATACGGTGCTGAATTTTCTACTTATAAGATAATTCAGATTATAGTCCAGTAAGCTTCAGAATATAATTCTCATAATCATTTATATCATTCTTATTCTTCAGTTATTTAGGTTTTCATGAATAACCTTTAGATAATGATATGGTACAGTACCAATATTCTTATTATATTTTAGACCAGAGATACAAAAAACTCAAGTAGAAAAGGAAGAGTCGCCCTTGACTTTATCTTCATACTAATTATGTTTTTCGATTTCCAGTTTTCATTTTATATCTTTAACTTCACGTTTTTGTTCTCATTTCTTTACAGGATACCTACAACGTTTTTAAAACAATGGTTTTAGAGATCTACCGTTGTAAACTTTAATTTATTTTGATGGGAGAGACCATACAGATATACGAAGTTTCTGTTGAATTTAATCACATGGATCTTTGTGCTATTGTGTTATATCATTCAATAGTTTCATATTATTTATTGTTGCAGATATTGTCCTAGGCACCATTAGGCTACAAATTGCGAGGAAGGAACATCGACTGCTGCACCTTCCAAACAAAGGGGGTTTGGAGTCCACTTTATATGAGTAGATTTCTTGTGGGTGTAACTTCACTGGTATTACAATATACAAGCATGATGTAAAATATGTCATTGCAATCTACCCTTCAGAGGACCAAAATTAGCAGCATGTATTCTCAGTAGCTTATCAATATCTTCCCTTGCAATTAAACTGAAAAATCATGCCAGTTTATTTGTCTGTCTTAGCTTTAAGGGCTTTTAGTTACCGAAGAAGTCAGTGTTGTTCTAAGTCAAAAAAGGGGAAAAAAAATCTTTGCTCACAGAAACATTTGTTCTAAGGAAGTTGACTTGGTAAAAGAAATTAATTTAAACAAGCCTGCCAAAAATGTGTAAAGTTCTTGTGTGCCACTAGAATTGAAATGTTTCTGTTAATGCAAATAGTTGTTTAAACAATTCATGATCATTTGAAATTCACCGTCGTTTCTACCAAGTCGCAGTGCCTCAGAGTCTTGGGCCATTTTTTTGCCTCAACCCAGACGGCTTGGTTTATTTACCAACAAGATTAAGATTTCCTTTGAAAAAACTGGCTCCTTTTCGCTTATTCTAAAGAACCCAGATTCATATCAAAATATTTTTTTTAGGAACCTCTAAGCCCGGACGCTTTCTCTCTTTCATTCCTTGTATATCGTAATATCTAATCATCTTTCTTATTTATTTCTATGAAACTACTTTTAATTACAATATCAAGGATAGGTGTAGCAACAACCAAAATCTTCTCTTACTCAAACAAAGTTTAAAGACAAGTCAACAGAGCTCCGTGTCCTGCTTTTAATTAACATGCTTTAGGAGGGCTTTCCATCTAAAGGGAACGCCTTGACGGAGAACTGAATGTATAGTGGCTGAAGGAAAAGGCGACCTTATGTATTTCAAAGGAACAGCTTACGTTTTACACACATACGCACACACAATAAAAAAAACCATTATGACTCATATTAAATGTCATTCTTAAAGGAGATACATAGCTTAACAGTGACGTTACTTTATCTGACGAGAGGATAGGAGGAATAGTTGAAGTATTTTTCTTGCCATGATCAATACATTACAAATTAGTTTAGAGATATAGGTTTGGATGTTTAACGTTACAATGTCATGGGTAGGATGATTTCGATTTTATAAACAAAACCTGAATTTGGAAGAATTACTTACAGTATAGTAAAAATATAACATACATATTTGTTGATGGCAGAGTGAATAAAGTAATGTTCACTCATGTACACACCATAGAGTATTCTGTTTCCAAAAGTTGACAAAGATCGTTGTTTGAAACTAATGGCCCGAGAAAATTTGATTATTTTGGTATTTTTGACTGGAAGCTTATTCTTGTTTCCACGCAGAATATATATAAACTTGTCCTGCCAGCCTACGACACCTTTCATTCGGTGAACATCTGTCATTCATGTCTGTGTCAGAGCCAAGAAATTTAACCATAAGCACAGTAGGGATGAGAAACATAGCTTTGAACACTGTCTGTGAAATTACTGCTTAAGCTGTTGTACAGTTCCTGGTCTTATTTAAAAGCAGAATATCTGTACTTTATTGTGGCATATATTTAAATAAACCTAAAACAAAATGTTAAACTGACAGACTGAGGATAAGTATAAAAATTACCCAAAAGAAAGTACGTATATTTGTGGCACCATAAAATAACTGGACGCGTAAAGAGCCTTATCTTCTTAGTAAAGTGGCAGGAAATCTCCTAGCAATAATTTTCTTTAATTACTGTGAATACGGTTACTTCATCGTAGTATACTAATTGTTCATTCAATTAAAATCTACCTAAACACTATTAAGTTGATGTGCTTTAATGTGCGGTGTTAAAATAAGCTCCCCACCCCCTCTCCCATGCGCTAAAGTTAAAAGGGCAAATCAAAGTTTCTCGAAAAAAGAATCTATTCTTTCCACGTATTTTATAAAAGAAAAAAAAAATATAGACCCCATGCACAAGCAAGGGCAAGAAAAATGGATATGTGGTTTTCCCTTGTATCATGAACAACTTTTACCAATTACTTTACCAGTGATGTATAGTTTTTGTTGTTTATGCCATTAGTGCGCCCCAAATTGTAAGCAAATATGCACACAAAAATGAATAGCTTCCGATGTAAATGTCTGAGTTAACGGGTAACGCTCATTTACGTTTTTAACGTAAACCTAAGCTTTTACTGTGAATGACACCTAGATTAACTCATTAGCGCAAGAGGAACTCACTTATGAAAAATACAAGAAAATTACATCCTTCGAATCAGATTGATCGTCTCTCTCTCTCTCTCTCTCTCTCTCTCTCTCTCTCTCTCTCTCTCTCTCTCTCTCTCTCTCTCTCTCTGCTAGGTGTTATATTAATAGTGACGTGATATTAATAAAAACCTTATAAATTTCCACCTAATTGTAGATGTGAATTACACTTCTCTCTCAAAGATTTGTAAACATATATGATGACGAACGCTCTGTAATTATCTCATCCTATAATATGAGAAGCAAAAATCTGGATTCTCTTATATCAAGTAAATTTAGTTTGGATCAGCATACAGCTCTGCCATAAGATGGGGCATTAACTTCAGTTCCAAGGCGAAAACAGGAGCTAACGGAGGAATCTCATAATGGTTATGGTCAATGGAGTGAAAAAACAAGTTGCTGCGTTCACGTCAGTGAAAAGGCATAATGATATTGCCTTAAACGTTAGTAAACAGCAGCACCATTAATATACATCTGCTGGTAGCAGTAACAGTATTTATTTTACGTCGTTATCAAGTTAACATTTTAGCAGTGTTCCATTATAAACAGATTCTAACATAATGTTAGCGAAACTGTAATGAATGTTTCTTCCATATGATGACAATAAAAGTATGATATTTGGTATCAACTTCTTACCCTGGAGTGGTAACATTAATTTTCATATTACGGTAAGTATGAAGTAAACTGCCACGCAGTACGTTATTACTCTTCGTCCAAACGCTACCCAGTTGCATCACGCATCTCAGATTTCTGTCATATTTCGGAACAATCTGTTACTAAACTTGGATGTTGCACAGTTCTATAGCTGTCGTTCCATCAGTAGGTTGTCATTTCAGACTGAACTGAATGATGACGTATGGTTTCTCTCATTAGCAATATATAATATACAAAAAATCAGAATAGCTAATCACTAAATGTTAATCACTAACTCTTTCATATCTCTTATTTTATTTTTATATTTCGCTATTGTAGACGAAAAAGTATAATCTTAATGACAATTGGATAATATATCCCCCATTCTCTATTTTACAGTCGCTCAATTCATACTATCATTTTAAGTTGCGCTGTATGTGTGCGTATGTGATTAAATCCCTTTTGCTTTCACGCTGAGTTCCTGTTTAGTTCTGTGATTTTATCAGTAATAAAATGGAAAAAATTAATACTCATGGTTGGAATTCGGACGAAAATAAGAAAAAATCTATAAAGGTATAAAGAGCCTAAGAACTATAATCTCTGCAACAACTTTCAAATAATCACTTTCATCGCGACAGCTGTTAGGAAATTCTACGCATTTTAAAATAACAGGGATCCCATGGCTTTAATCATTTACCTGCTTTTGACTTAGAGAAGAAATTTCTTGTCAAAACTCTCTCTCTCTCTCTCTCTCTCTCTCTCTCTCTCTCTCTCTCTCTCTCTCTCTCTCTCTCTCTCTCAAGAAGATCTACATATGGAAAAAGGTATCCACTGGCACCCTGCTTAGGCTCCATCCCTTCCATTAGAAATGTGAGTCACATTCCGGATGTTATGGGACAGAAAAGGTTTTTCCAGGCGTCTGCACCTTTTCGTCTTGTGTGTGTGTAAACAGATAAAAAGTTATTATCCTATAAACAGCTGTATATATTTCGCATTAAGAATGGAAGGTAACATGAAATCTAAACTAACAGCTACCCAAAACTTATCGATATTCATTGGAAGATTTTGTTTTTTATCGACATTTATCTCTTACGCCTTGCTGAACGCTCTTGACTCCAAAAACATATTTCAAAAGCTAGTCTTCTTTTTTTTTTTAACCTTACATAATCTTTCAGTTGTATAAGATTTCACTCAAAAGACTTTATTGTCTCTTATTTCTTATAAATTACTGAAACGAATTGCTAACTGCGTATTCGTATATACTTCTGTTTCGCTTCCACTTAGTATTAGCAGTATATGATTGCTAGTTCGCTGTTTCCCCTCACGGTAAATCGTCCTAAAAATGCACATTTGAATTTATTTGAAATATCAAATCCTGCACCATTATGTAAAATACTTCAACTACGTGATTAACATATTCACTTTGATGAAATCTCCACTTCCCTAAAGAAAAAATCCCTAGCGTTCTTGGTGTGCTCTCCATGAGGTAAGCAGTCTTGTACTTGGTGCTTCATTGAAACATGTACATATATCCGGTACTTGGAATTTGGAATTTGCATAAATGTGGGACGCAAAAGAACACAAAAGCAACTACAATCACAACTAAGGTGGAAAACACGCGAGATAACTACCAGATTAACGAATAAAATGGACAGCTCTCAACATCTCCGGAAAACTACAGATTTGTGTAAAAGAGGAAAAGTGTGTCTCTCATGTGAGTCTGCTCTTGAAATTTAATTGCATCACGAGAAAAGCTGAGTCGACAGAGTCGGATTCCGTGTGCGGCTTGATTTCAGGAAGGAGAAAGCGCTGTTATACAAGAGTTGAATGGAGAAGCATCCTGAAGTTGATGGAACTAGACGGCTCCAAAGAAAGGAAAACTATTTCAGTATTTGGTAGAGTAAGTTTGTATACTCAACACAGACACACTCAGGTACACACATACACATACACTCACACACACATACACACACACATACATGTATATATATACATATATGTGTGTGTGTGATTGAAAATTAAATGAGAAAATTGAATTTCAGCTCTTAAACGGGATTTTAGCTTGTGATACAACTTTACCTCCTCCCTATGAAAAAAAAGGTTACTGCCGTTTGTGTACCCACCTGCTGCTTTGACTCAATTTTACTGCCATAGAAACTTCTTTTGCATGTCAGTATCAGGTATCCGGTATCCACGTTGGTAATTGAATTTTTCGAAATCCGTGAGGCACACCACTTGCAGAAGTTTCATTTACCCCCTTATAATATAAACCATTAACTAAAAAAAAAAATAAAATAAAACAGAAAATCTTGTCTTGCCAAAACGAGTTCGCCCAGATAACTGAATCTTTTGTAGCTACTGTGGCGACCATGGGGCAGCGATCTCACCCCAAAAGTATCAGTGGGAAACGAAACCTGAATCCACTCCGGTGTATCCCATCTGAGGAGAAACTTGTACTGTATACGTGTCAAACAAGAGAACAATCGTTCTTCAGTATATTTTATAAATAGGGTTAAATCAGTAGTTTTAAAAATAATTATATTAATATTTGGCTACAGTATTATCATTACTGACGCAATATTCTGCTATGTTATAGCTTTCACACCATTCAGCTAAATAAGTCATTTGACTTTGAAAACCTCATACTAGGCATTAATCTGAATTCTATCTAAAAAAAAAAAAGGATTCCAAACTGATGTTAATGATTAAAACCTTTCTTTACTGTGATTGAATCCGCAGTTATGTAAGTCGTCATCAATATCACTGGTGAGTGAGCTTTTTTATCCTGGAAAATCACAGGACTAGGTTACAACAGAACTTCCTCTAACTGGTCACCACAGTAGCTTCAAAAGATTCAGTTATCTGGGCGAACTCGTTTTGGCAAGACAAGATTTTCGCTATTTTTTTTTTTTTTTTAGTGAATGGTTTATATTATAAGGGGGTAAATGAAACTTCTGCAAGTGGTGTGCCTCACGAAATTTGAAAAAATTCAATTACCAACGTGGAAAGTGTGTTTAAGGCGTATCACTCAAAATAACTTCAATTCACTTCTACTGTTAACCTTCAGTGATGCTTTGAAATGTTCATTAATGATGTGAATAACTGTTACAGCAAGTCATCTTCGAGAATTGGAACCAGAGTATAAGTAATAACGCTAAAACTCTACTTAAAAAGAACAAATTATTTGAAAAGTTCCTCTTACCCAAATAACCAACACGTACAAATTTTAACTCAGTAATCACTTTTTGTGATATATTAGTTTACGGTTTTTATCTGTTTTCTTAGAGCATAATTGTTGTTATCCTTCCAAGGTAATTAAAAACCCAGAAGATGAGTGGAAATTACAGAAAAAATCAGCGGAATGAATGGAACATCGTCCTTAATTAGAAGAAAAGGAAATGAGCCTGAGGGAACGAAAACTTTCTGACGAAAAAGCAATGGAGCAGACATGATTATAACCACGATTATGCTGAGGAAATGGAAGCTGCAAGTAAACTGGAATATAACGCATGAAACGCTATTTTTGTTCTATATTTTTCCTTTGGTTATAATTTTATTTTTACTTATTCATGTTAGTAATTATATTTGGTCTTAAGAACGTGTTATTTATTTCCGAAGCATTCCCTTCAAATGAAGCTCGCTTTTCTTTGTCCATTACAGAGAATAAATTGAAGGGAAAATCTCTTAAACATATCTGACTATGAGAACAAAAGATTCAAAGAGCTAGATGTAAAAAGAAAAGGCATTTTTTGCATATATTGAAGTGCCATTCTGTTTCAAAGAGATGGGACATTCTCTTACGGGATAATAATTTTCATAGCGTTCAAAAGGCTCACGTCTCCTTCAACAATTAATGGCCATTCGTGCCTTCTCGCAAGAGAAGAGGGCAATTAAAGTCAAATGTAATCGTTGCAAAGGCCACTCACATTTTCACTGCCAAGAGAATTTCTAAGAGAATCTTGTGAAGTCCAAAGTCAACCATCTCGTGCGGAAGGACCTAACTTGACTTCTTTTATTCTCCGGTATTTTATTCTTCGTATTGAATTCACATCTTTCAGTAGTTTAAAATAAATCTAGCATTTTCTTGCCATTTACAAAATGAGATTTTCTGCGAGAGTAAAATGAAAACACCGTACGAATTAATTAGATTCTGCTAGAATTCAGATAGCTTAATTACAGCAACACCCATCCCCAGAAAAAAAAGTTCATTAAGTTGACTGTGGCATGCTCTGCGAAACTAATGTTTATCTTTAAATTTTGGCTATTTTTATAATAGAAGCTTTTTTCATCTTATCACAGAAAATTTTAGAACAAAGTTCCTCAACAATATATTGAACATAACTTTCATTCTGATATTTCATGGTTGCAGATAGTTCTTCAGTAAGCTATCTTATCATAGCAAGCGTTTACAACATAATTCATTAACCTAGGGTGAAGACTTTAGACTCATAATCTTCACAAAAACCATGAGACGCCACAGGCTTAAAATTCATCACATTCAACAGAAATCTTTTAGGGCGTACCTCAGTGAAGTGCTGAATTTCTCCTATTAGCCTCTCCCAAAATCATATATTATTCCCTGAAGATAAAATCCACGAAGGAAACGGAAACACTGGAGTGTTATACAAGTGTGCTTATCCATAAATGCCTACTGTAAAATAATACACGATAAATTTTAACAAATAGCCGTCTGAAAGGACCATTCATTTCACATTGGAAGGCTAACTGTGGTCTCTCCACAAAGGGCATTCGAACGCTTTATCACTGAGGGAAGAAGAGAAACCATTAAAAATACTGAGGAAGGAAATATGATATTTAGCCCAAATCACACATTTTTTAAACAAATGTGTGTCATAATAAATAGCTATTGATTGTCAGAATCTTTGGAATTGCAAAAGGAAGCTCAGTGAAGTCAAAAGTATATAAGTAATGGCCTCGAAAAAAGAAAATAAAGTCTAGTAATACCTGTCTTCAAATAAGAAAAATGTTAAGCGAAATAATTATTCGATTCTTCCACAGCATCTAGTTTAATAAGGACAAGAAAATCCCCGAGAAAATTTGAAAGTTATGGGATCACTAAAATAATCCACACAGATTTTTTTTTTTTTTTTTGAGAAAATGCTAAATATTTTTGCCTGAAATAAGCAGCTAAATAGCCTGAAATTTCTTGTGTAAGGTGCATAAAAATTTCACTAGAGATGTTTTTGACAGGAGACCTGCAGATTTTCCCTTTATTTTGGTGTACGTGGGCGTATTAATATATTCTGCTTCTATGTAATGATAAGAGGTCGATGCAGTAGCATAATGACGCTTATAATTTATTCTTTCTCAAAATGATTTCGTTTTATTACTAAATACGAAAATGTCTAGAATGATGAATGCAAAGCTACCAAAGACAAGAAAAAAACAATACCATGAGAATGTTCAGAAAGGCATAACGTCACTTGTTCCAGTAGATATGATAAAAAAAAATCTCGAAATTAAAAGTCATAAACTCGTACATTAACAATTTGTGGAAACCGTCTAATGAAAAATCTTCAATAATGATTTTGCATTTACTTTTTGCTCCAACCTTCTTTAATTATCCAAGTTTCATGCTTCATACTATATATATATATATATATATATATATATATATATATATATATATATATATATATATATATATATATACACACACACACACACACACACACACATATATATATATATATATATATATATATATATATATATATATATATATATATATATATATATATATATACAGATATACAGTATGTGTGTGCGTGTGTGTGTAATTAATGTTTCCAGTTACACGATACTGCCATAATGAAGCAAGTATATTACATAAAGCCAACATAGAGATATCGCCAACTCAAGATAATTTGTGTTTAATCTAGATATTTACATCTAGTCTTTCTCATGAATATACTTTCGGCACAGCTGAGCGTAGTAACACAGCTAGGCGTGTAATGGCGTACTTTTTCTTTTGGCTACAGTGACTTTATTGGGAATGGCTAGTGAGGAGATATAATAATACTTTAGTCTGTATACTTTGGAAAAATATACATACTATCACAAATTTGCGATTTATTCTTTGGGAAATATAAAACCTCGTATTCTAATATGAAGTCCTACATCCAAGGAGGTTTTGTCTCATGGAATAAAACTGGTTATACTCCTAAAGGATGATGAATCTGATATTAAAAACCTCCACCATATCCGGAACAGTTAGTGCCAAAAGCAGAGATTGAGGGGTAGGTCTGTCACCACCTATAAAAAACAGCATCTTTATCGATTACATTGGACAGGGAAAGGCCGACGCCTGCAACCACCTATACAGCCTGGCATATAGTGTGAGATGATAATATTGCCATGTTCAGAGTGCGAATAACTAGGTCCAACCAAAATGTTGGAAATGAAATTAAAGTTAATACTATATACCGGCATATCCCCTTGTTATAGAGAAAAAAGGGGCCCACATATGTCAAACTGGAGTCCTCGGATAGGTGCACAATTCTGCATCTGCCAAACCAGCGTTTACGCAATTTCGACTGAGGTCTGGAATTATGTTATGTGTACTCGTCCTCTCAGACCTAGGTAAGATACAATAGCAGTTAAGCACCACTTTAAGCACAAGAGCCAGGGGCATGTAGGTATCCTCTTTGCAGAAAAAGAGGAGGTCAATAGGGTTGGATCTTTCCTCAAACCTCACTGGATGTCTAACTGTATGGTTATTGCAACAACAAACCCTATGAACTGATCACGAACGAAATTACCAGGTCCTACCCCCGCTCATGGAACCTCAGAAATCACTCCAAGGTGATGAGGAACCCAACGAGCCCAAATTGCCATCAAGCAGTTAGCTGCATGACTGTAATCAGGAGAGGTCTGTTATTATTATTATTATTATTATTATTATTATTATTATTATTATTATTATTATTATTATTATTATTATTATTCAGAAGATGAAACCTCTCATATGGAACAAGCCCACAGGGGCCACTGACTTGAAATTTAAGCTTCCAAAGAATATGGTGTTCAATAGGAAGAAGTAAGAGGAAGTAAAGGGAAATAAAGAAAGAAGAGATACAACCTATCAAAAAGAAAAAAAAATTAATAAATAGATAAATAGATAAAAGTTCATCAAAATACAAGATGAATAGTATTTGGGTAGTAATGCAATGCATTTTCGCTTGACTTTCTGAAGCTCCAGTTGCACAACATCCTCTGGGAGGCTGTTCCACAGTCCAACAGTGTGAGGAATAAAGAACCTCTGGAACTGAGAAGTTCAACAGCAAGGCACATTTACTGCATATTGGTCCTGCTGTTCAGCGAATCTGGCTGCTCTCGGCAGGAAAGGGGGATCAGGGATCAATTGTGAGTGTGAAAGATCTCTGTTGAAATACATCAATTCTGAATGTGAAAGATCTCTGTTGAAATACAACTTGTGAAAAAGTGACGAACAAGAGACCATCCATCGATAGTCCAAGTCATAACTGCTATTATTAGGAAACAGAAACTTACCACTGCTTCTCTGGCAGAAGCAGACATCCACACTGGAGAACAGTATTCCAGTAAAGAAGTACATATGACCTAAAACAGATTGCATTGATTTTATCACTGTTATAAATATATGAGGCCTTACGCACAATACCTAACTTTCGTGCGGCATTTGCTAAAACTTTCATTAGATGTTTCTCAAAAGTTAGATGTGAGTCAAAAGTTACACCTAGAATAGTTAAAGCTTCAGGTTCATTTAGCAAAGCTCCATCTTCCTGAAGGGGAGCATGGGGTGGGAAATGTGTACGAGATCTGCTAATCAACAGTTTCCCCTTCAAGGAATTAACATAATTTTTCTCAGCTTTATGCCAAGTTCTATTCACAGCATGGTGAGACTCAACAGAATGTGTAATTTTCACTTGCATGATTTTGTCTCCATGCGTTGAATTTGCTCTGTTTGTCATGGTAGGCTCGTCTACATATATCATCAAACCATGGCTGGTCATTTGTCCTAAATTTGAAGACCTTTCTAGGGACACATGTTATTAAAATAGCCATCAGCATTTAATTTAACTTCTACTTGGGATCAGGGTCTAATATAGCATCTGAAATATTAAGTACCTGACAATCTTCGATAATGCAATACCAATTGGCTCTGGATTTCAGCCATACCGTTTTTCCAGTGGTGGATTTAGGAATAAACTGATTGACAGATATGTCTATCTTAATGGCGCAACGATCAGATTCACAGACCTTGGACTTTGCAATAGCTGGAACATCTGTGAATATGAGGTCTAATCTACTGCCAGAGATGTGCGTGGGTTGCTCAATTAGCTGGGCAAAATTGGAGGATACTGTACACAAAACTCAAGAGCAGACCAGCCATGTTGATCTGCAGAATTTGCATTTAGCTACTCACTGTGCTTTACATTATAGTCTCCACAAACAGGTAATGAATCTTTTGAACCCTGTGACTGAGCCATACTAATCATTTCCAAAAGATAGCCATATAGAATCGTCGATATTTGGACTACAGTAAACAGCAAATAAACATTGTAGAACTTACTGAAAATTTTAAAATAAAGAACTTCATGGCAGCTACACTTCAATTTTTTCTGATGATAAATAGGTCGTCTGGACTTAGTGTATACACTATACCTTGCAATTGTGGGATGTCACAATGATAAATATAACCAGGGCCATCAAACCCCAGGGATTAAAAACTCAACCTTTGGCTTGTTACAACCTAAAAGAGTCTCAGATAAAAACATCAAATTGTAGTTACGGGCACAACTCTGGAGATCAAGAAAATTTGACCTTAAGCCCTGGATATTTGAGTAAAGTACTTTGCAATTTTTCTAACTGTAATGAGTAACGGGCCCAGGGCTCAACTCAAAGTCTCCCAAAAGAATTAAAATTAAAAACATAAAATCAGTATCAAAAATAATAAACAGACTCAAAACAACAGTAACGCTGTAAAAATCAACAGAACAATAAACAACAATACCACCAACAACAGCAGTATTTACAAAAATTTTGTTGAGAATATATAAGCATCACCATGCGTCACTGACAAGGTGTAAGCCAAAGAAATCCGCCAGGTTTGCCTCAACATCTGGGGAAGGACAGTCAGGATGGCTTTAGAAATAAAACACTCAGAAGGAAAAGATCAGGTAAAGACAAAGGCACTTTCCTGATAATCCACCAAACAGCTTTTGCTTTCTCATCAGCCTGTTCTACACACTTTTCGAAAAAACAGGAAAGTGAACGAAATAGAGGATAAATGCCTGAATGTACCCTCAGGCAAGTGAACTCAAACCCAAGACCATGGAATGCCATGGTGCAATGGCCATGGCACAGTCCAAGGTTGGAGCACAAGAAGAATTCCTTGAACACTATAGCAAAGATCTCCCCTTCCTCCTGAGGATGTCAGGAAGAAAAAAATCCGAGTGCGGTGGAGGAACCCTGTACGCTGGGTATGGAACATCTAAAAGAGTACTCCACAGGAATGCAAGTACTGAAGAGAATCTCAGTCATCCAGTGTGACATACATTACTCAGGGTATTTTACCTGCAAAGGGTCAGACAAAATTTCCCCTCACTACATTAGACATATTGCCTATAGCATGAGAGATAGACTGGGCTATTGATGGAGAGGGGGGGGGGGGCACACAAAGAGTGAACACTATGTGAGTGGACAGAGCAAAGATATATGGAGTGTAGATCTCCATTTGCTTCTCAAGGATTAATAAGCAAAAGAAATAGCAAAACCTGGATCCCAATAATCCACTTATGACTTGAATCACCGTATCCGAGATCAATCACAGATCAATATAGGGATAAAAGGATGCAAGAAATTTAGTAGTTTGTTGGTATAAAGTACTTGGATCTGTCATAGGATGAAGGAAATCCCGACTACTGGTTGCATGGGGTTACTTGAAAGGCGCTTTGTTCAAATGAATGTGAAGGGAAGACTGAGGTTCGGGCAGTCCTGGAAAACGTAAAAATTCTTCAAAGAGCTGAAGGGAAAACAGATATTCTAAACTAATGCTATAAAAAAATCAGGTCGAGGAATGGAATCAGGAGGTGAAGCCAGTTTCATATTATCTGTGTCTACCCACGATACCTTTTCTTTTGAAATATTGGCTTCTGGTCCTAGGAATGTGAATACAAGCTAAGTTCCAAATAAATGTTCCTATTTGAGGCCATTTAGACAAGAAAACCAACTGAAGTAATTAACCTCGAGAAGGGAAGCATCTGTTCAAAACACAGGCAGTAATGAGCGGTAGCCTGAATGTCGTTTTAGTGGCTGGTGACAAAACTTGAGGTAGGTAGAGGATTTTCTGACTAGAAAGACATTCGACAGAAGGATAATTAAAAATCTCGCATTGTCTGTCTTATGTAAAAGACTGGGAAAGCCTCTGTAATTAGGACCCCACTAACAGTCATCTATTTCTGTAATCAGTGTACAGGACCCTTAACAACAAATTGAATTACTGAGCACATACAGAATCATGCCCGTCAGCTCGGAAGGAAAAATTCTCAAACCAGATTAAACCACCAATACACTAGAAATGCTACTTTCTCCTAGAGGAGTCTTTAATTGATTATAAAACCTGTGGCGCAGAAAACTTGGGTCTTACAGGAGAATATGTAAAGATGGGTTCCCATCCGTAAAAGAGTCCTAGTGTAATAAAAGATGCTGGGCAACTTTACCCACACCAGGGCTGACAACTTTTATCTTTCGCTTTTACGGATGGGCATCTAACCTTACATACTGTTACGCTTACGTAAGACTCAAGTTTTCTGCGCCACAGGTTTTATAAGATGAGAAAATATTTCAGAGAAAAAGTAAACAAATTCAAGTGAAAATATTCTTAGGAGATGAAATCAGAGCGATAGCTAGGAGTTTCGGTCCATTGGTAAAGAGATCAACGACTAAATTGAAATAAGGTTTAACAAGAGAAAAAAAGAATGAATGAATATATCAACAAATTTAACTAAATTAGATTAGGAGAAAAATGTTTCCTTGGTACGCAGATAATCTGTTGGAAAAATGCCTCAGATTTTAATACCTATCTTAAGCAGATCTAATAGCGATAGTCAGATAATTTCAGTCGATAACCAGTAATCCGAAGAGCACGGGATAAAACGATATTTGTAGAAAAAGAGAAATTAGTGTATATAAAGAATTACAGCTACTTAAGCCCAGATTAATGAAACTAGATCGAAGAAATGCAAGTGCCCAATGTAACTGAGTAATTAGGAAGGCTTTGCTGATTCGCTGGCAAGGCAGAAGTAAGTCACAACGCTTATTTTCAAGACTTAGAAACTTAACTTGGGCACTTGCCTGATGTCTTTCAAAAAAGGCGACGGAAGAAATTTCACGACGGGAGATATTAGTTTTTTAGAGTAAAGGCAGTCTTGGGCTTTAAGTTTTTGAGGACGAAAAACGTTAGAAGGATAAAGAGAGGACGCTTAAAGAAATCTCAGTAGGAGAGAGTACAAGGGGAGAGTTATCTGTGGTTTATAAGTACGTGAAGGCTTTGGCTGAGTTGCTGGCGTCTCTAGCCTCGATTACTGAAGGCGTTGTAATTGTTTTCATGATTTTGTGATTAATATTTCTCAAAGCAGCATTTCTCAATCATTAAAGATAAAATATATTAATATTTCTCAAAGCAGCATTTCTCAATCACTAAAGATAATATATATATATAAACTTGATCCTTTAATATCAAAAGAAATTTGTAAATTGTTTAAATTTAAGGTAGGCAGTAGATATATATGAAAATAGGATTATCATATTTGTAAACACAGTACGAGGGTAGTAATGTTAATGAATTTCCACACCCCCATGACACCTGTCAGGTGTGGATCTGAGGTGGGGTATGGTCTGTTTATCAGCAATGTCCCCTGAGAGTCTATTGTGATTTTTAGCCAAATGAGTTTTAAAGGCCAATCCTACCTCGACACCGGCCTGAGTGGGGATATGGAGCCTCTAATATATGTTTATACTGTTTTGTAGTATAAATTTTTGATAAACTCTGTATCAGTCCTTCGTCAATGGCTTGGAAAAAAAGTCGAAAACGTTTCAGGACCTACACCCTGTTTGATATTTTCCATTTGGTAATGTCTTGATAAATGAATCACATACAAAAGTGATAATAATCATATTATATGGAATATATATATATATATATATATATATATATATATATATATCAACACAAACACACATAGAGGTGTGTGTGTGTGATTCTATGTATGTATGCCTGTCAGTGAATTTCATAATGTGGTACTAGTGTTCTTATATTTTATAAAATTTTAAATTTTTATGGACACACATATATATATACAAAAACTTTGACGTTTTCCAATACTCTGGTGATGATATCCATTTTAATCTCTTTATATTCAGAACACACATCCGAATTCAATCGGATTAATGGAACGGAGGCAAATTCTGTGAAAACATATCTGCTCTCAATCAAAAAAGTCCTGTAAGGCTTTGATTCTCGTAACTGCCTGTGCCGCACTTCCATTTGGGATATTTCTTCGATTTTTTGTATTTAAATATTTGGTATTGTTGCAACTTTGAAAAAATTGTTGGTGGATATTTTTTATATATTTTTTACAGTTATTGCCCTTCACTTGTTTGCTCTCTTCTGCCTTTTTTCGAAATTATTTAAGATTCCCATGGTTCAGTGTAACAAGAAATGCCTCCCCTCGCTTAAAAATAGTGAAAAAATTTCCCATACGAAAAGTCACTGCGTTTTTACTGTTTTAATATTTGAGGTAAAATATCTAAATTCTCTAGTTTAAAATATATATATAATATTATATATATATATATATATATATATATATATATATATATATATATATATATATATATATATATATATATATATATATATATATATATATATATATATATATATATATATATATATATATATATATAGTATAACTGATTCACAAAGATGTGGAACGTGATGAATGTATACATAAAGTCAAATGCCACGAAGGAAAAGTGAAACAACGCAGTGGTTGCTAGGCCTTTCAACACACGGTCCTTTACTAGCAGACTGATGAAAAACATAAATGTAAGGTTACAACAAAGCTTGTATAATTGACGGATAACATACAGATACCCCTGAGGATGGGGACTATAATAATAATAATAATAATAATAATAATAATAATAATAATAATAATAATAATAATAATAAAAATAATCTTTATTGCAGCACATGGAATAAACAAATACAATACACACAATCTAGATACGTAAGATAACATGATGATAAAAATAATAATCGGCATTATCCACACACTTGCTGAAGAAGATACGGAAAATAATATATTTTTTTTATACCCTTTACATATGCATATCTTCCTCTTTCCACTGATGTGTTCTTTTTTAAATTGACCATCCTTAAAACTAGAACGGTATAAGGGTGTGCTTAATATACATTTAACCCGGATTGTTAGGGTTAAACATACGAATACATAATCGTAATTAAGTAAGTGATTTTATCTTTAATGTTATTCTTAAACATTGTAACTAATACAGAGACCTAAATAATACATGCCAGGGCTAAGGTTGAAATTACAGCTGGAAGTAAGCTGTATAATTGCAAATTCTGAAAGATTTCGTGAAATCTTTCAATCTGGCAATCACTGAACTGTCAGTCCAATTGATCCTGTGAGAATTTTAACTTAAATGAATGAATATTGCATTGGATAGTTGCCCAGTTTTTACAGAATACTTACGTTGCTTAATTCTCACTTCAAAATTTATACAAGATTGACCTATATAAAAAGAAGAGCTGTCTAAGCATAGAATTTTATACATTATGTTGTTGCTTTCCTTAGGGCTATTTTTTTACATTCCTTTCAGTGTGGTATTATAGGAAAAACCCAGATTGACATTAAGATTTTAACAATGGTTTTAAGGCATGCTAAGAATGTTCTTAGGGGTTTCTGTCTCCCTGTTACTTTCACTATAAAATTTCACATTTACTAGATGTTTGCTATAATAAAGCCCACAAAAAGTTTTATAGTGAAAGTAACATGGTAAAAGAAACCCCTAAGAACTTTCTTGGCCTGCTTTATCTTAGCTTTTTTGAAACCGTAAAACCATTGTTAAAATCTTTTCATTTCAACCTAGGTTTTTCCTATAATAACACACTAATATTAAGGTCAATAAAAAAATAGCCCTAAGGAAAACAACAACATAATATAGAAATTCCATGTTTGGACTGCTCTTTGTTTTATGTTGGTCTAGTAAAGATTTAGAAGTGAGAATTAAGCAGCATAAGTATTCTTTAAAAACTGGGCAAACGTCCTATGCAATAATCATTCATTTAAGTGAAAACTCTCACAGGCTCAATTAAACTGACAGTTCTGTTGTTGCCAGATTGAAAGATTTCTCTTCACAAAATCTTTAGAATCTGTAATCATACAGCTTACTTCCAGCAGTTATTTCAACCTTGGCCCTGGCATGTACTATTTGCGCCCCTGTATTAGTAAATTATTCAAGAATGACCTTACAGATAAAATCACTAACTTAATTACTAATTAGTTACCTTATATATATTTTCTATGTATTCATATGTTTAGTAGTTTTTTTAAATGTTCATTTTGCAAATGTTTTATTGTTTACCAAAAGGAAAATATAGTAAGTGTTATACTTTTATAAATATGCAATCAGCTTATTCATTCCAAGTTCATTTTTGGTGGTCAGTCTCTTCCCCTGTATAATCCCTTAATTGACTCCTCCCTGCTTCTTGCCAGTTGGGCCTAATCCTTTGTAAAACCTCTCAAAGATTTACCTTTCTTTTGGTCCACTAATTCTTCAACTGTGTTAGATTCCAGGTGCATCTGTTCTTTATAATCATCACCCTCAAGGGTATCTGTGTCATCTGCCAATTATATGAGCTTTCTTGTAATCTTACTCTTATATTTTTCATCAGTCTGCTGGTAAAGGACCGTGTGTTGAAAGGCCTAGCAACCACTCCGTTGTTTCACTTTTCCTTCGTCGCATTTCCCTTCACATTATACAATATATATACATTTATATATATATATATATATATATATATATATATATATATATATATATATATATATATATACTTATACATGTATGAACATATATATATATATATATATATATATATATATATATATATATATATATATATCCGAAATATATATATATATATATATATATATGGTTATTTCAAGATTACTTGACAAGAGATTAATTGACTTCAATAGACAAGAAAATTGCATATTAAAGCTCTCTCTATATATGTATCTCACATATCTCTCTCTCTCTCTCTCTCTCTCTCTCTCTCTCTCTCTCTCTCTCTCTCTCTTTCAGTTTGTATTTGAATATTTGGATAATCTCATAAAACAACTTGACAAGAGATTAATTGAGACAAGAAAATTGCAGTTAAAGAGAGATAATCTCATAAAACAAGAGAGAGAGAGAGAGAGAGAGAGAGAGAGAGAGAGAGAGAGAGGGGGAGGGTTCCAGCTTTCAGTCCTAAGATCCAATTCTGTTGCCTACGATGTCCATAAATCTCTGTCAGGTTGTCCCGGAATTATTTCAAGACTATTTCTCTCAGACACAATTTTTATTCATCTCTTTAATCTTTTCCTTCAAGCTGGTTTCCTTTAATATTGTTTAAACTGTAACTTATAGTAATCTTGATATTTTAAGACTACATGCTAACCGAAAACATTTATGTCATCTTCATACTGCTTTCCTTTAGCATTCTTGCGGCTACTTAATTCCAATATCAGTCTTAATATTGCAATATACTAAAATCTCATTTTCATATCTAAAAGTCTAACTGCTAAAATTCAGAAAATTTATTTTACTGCCATCTGCATATACAAATGAAATACATAGAAATTGTCATGAAGAACAAAGTTAAGATATCTAATTTTTCCCGCTTTTAGTTTTCTGTACAAAAAACTATTTGTCTGTCCGTCCGCACTTTTTCTCTCCGCCTAAGGTCTTAACAACTACTGAGGTTAGAGGGCTGCAAATTGGTATGTTGATTATCCACCCTCCAATCATCATACATACCAAATTGCAGCCCTCTTCCCTCAGTAGTTTTTATTTTCTTTAAGGCTAAGTTAGCCATGGTCGTGCGTCTGGCACCGCTATGGGTGCCAACAACGCAGGCCACCACCGGGCCGTGACTGAAAGTTTCATGGGCCACGACTGAGAGTTTCATGGGCCGTGGTTGAGAGTTTCATACAGTACTGTACGCTGTACAGAAAACTCGATTGCGCCGAAGAAACTTCGGCGCCGTTTTTACTTTTTTCATAGTGAACCCTTTCTTGTATTCTGTCTTTAATGAAACGTTTTCATCAGTTAGAGTCCAGAAATATAAATGTTTGGTACGATGAAAATATAGTGAGAAACCAAAAGGAAAAAATCCACTTATGTTCTTTCCTTCCATTTCATAAAATTCAAAATGTCTAATTTGTAGATACACCGCTATGAAATTGAGTTTTTTACTAAGAATAAAATTAACACAAGAATAAATTTTATAAATCATGGTACTCCAGATATCATCGGTATAGGTAGATACTTCTATGGCATCTGCTAGAACAAGTTTGTTAATGTATCTCTCTGTCTCTCTTAAAATTCAATAAATCTACTTCATACTCGTTTATAACACATATGGCGCCTCTATATGTCTCAAGTGTGAAGGTCTTAATTGTAAGTTTAATCTAATAAGAATGAATAAAAACATACAAATGGTTAAAAAAGATATAGGTTTATTTTCGTATTTGAAAGGGAAAACTATTGTTTTTTTCCCTGCTATGCAATACAATGTTTAAACTTAAGCATGAAAATTGATATACTATGTCGGTCACATTTTCCTTCTTTATAGGAGCGTTGCTGTTTCTCATAATTAAAGATAACTTCAGGTTAGGGTTGCGGTATCTTCCAAGGGCCGGCCACTGTTCCATAAGGGCCACAAAAAGTAACCTGTGATAACTATTATTATGAGGTACTCCTAGTTTTTGAAGGTCATAACAAATGATATTTAATGTTTAATGTTACTTCTTGACTGGTAGGTGATATATATCTATGTACCCACGAGTACGTAGATGAATTTTAGTAACGAAACGTCTCTTTATAAACATTTCCTTATAAGCTACCTGTTTTTTACCTTTAATTACTGTTACTTGAATTCATCCTATATTACTTTGCGATAGTTTTCATTTTTTGTTCGTAGTTTTGACTCTCATTATCCTTATCAACTAGTCGTGTCTTGGTTTCCAGGTTTGTGGAATAAATGTCACACATTCCACGGCACTGAAGCCAAGTCTTTCGATTCTCTGTAAATGCCTACCATCCAGAGTTAACAGCAACCCATTTCACTGATGTACTGAATCAAACAGGATATTGTATGTGCCTATTATCAAGTGTTTTGTTAGATACGTCTGTCAGTGATTCTACCCCCGGGGCAAATTGTCATCATTTTTGAACATCAAGATTTTAGAATAAGCTTAAACTATGTATATAACATTATCAATCATTACCAATCACTGGAAACTGAAAGAGACAGTGAATTATTGTATGTGAGCGGTATTTGAAAGTGTGTATCTTTTATTTTATTTTTTTTTTGTAAGAATAACGTTTTGTATGCAGCAGCATTTGTTTCTTTGTTTATTTGACAAAGAATTGTACATGTCATAGGTTAAGTCTAGTATTAGATTAGTATTAGGTACATTTATGTGAATGCTTGTCATATAAGAACAATACACATTATGGTTAAGTCTATTAAGTTAGTATCAAGAACATGTATGTGAATGTTTGTGATGTATGAAAGTGTGTAAAAATATTCATATGTATCTGTGAAATCAATAAACAAACTCACAAAAACTTCACTTAGATTTTTGCTTTAGTCTTTAGTAAAAGTAACAAAAATTCATCGAGCAATATTAATTACACTTGAATATAAAAAGCGATGATTTTATATCGAATGATAAATGGGGGTAAAGAAATTAAAAATTGTGCCAAACTTTCATATTGATGCGTTTCCTAGGTATTACAAAAGTAAAAGTATCTTTTCTTTTAGTATCTGTATTAACGCACCGACAAACGTTTTTCTGCCTCTTAATCTTCGTGAAATAATTGCGTTCATTGGGGCGCTAAATCTGTTATCCATGGTGCACCTTCATTGTTTTTCTCTTTACTATCCTGTACTCTAAGACAGAACGAAACTAAAATAAAAATATCTAATGCATGACAGAATATTTTTGTTGTTTGCCATAATTACCTAAAACTGGCAGAAACAATGGCTTGTAATTAGGGTAATTCAAGAGAGACAAAAGACTAGCCAACATATCGCGAAAATTTATTGCCCTCCTCAGAAACAGGATATTATGCCAGTAATTGCATTCAGTCTTCCCTAAATTCCTCTGTATTTTTTTTAATTCTGTGAATCCTCGTCCAGGGCATATGTTTTTCCAGCTTCTATTTCACACAAATAACTGATACTAAGCGTGTTAGCTATACATTGTTTCCTATACACAGGTTAAGCACGTTGTTATCAAAAAATATTTTATTTAGTTTAAAAGTGAATTTAATTCCGTTTTCAAAGGATATTCTTGGATAAATGCAAAATGAGGTTTGCTGTTTCTCATTGACCTATTTTACATCAAATAAAATATTCAACCTAGAAAAGTTAATGGTATTTTAAAGGTAATTTATGTAGGCAATAGAGAGCAACTTTGTAAATTTTCATTTTAATTTGGCAGAGGATTGGTTTTTTAATTCATGGCAAAGTTAGGTTTATCATGTATCTATCTAAAAGTACTGGCTAACATTTATCAATTTGTTTTAATTTTTGAGATCTGTATCGGTAATTAATCTGGCAATGGAAAACTGTTTTTAAGGACGAATTAAATATTGCGCTAAACCAGGTTAAGGTAAACACAAAAACGTTCTGCATTAGATATGCTGAGGGCAATGACGCATTTTTTTCATTTACATTGTAAATATGAGTAAAATTGTAATATTTTTTTCATGAAATATTTTCAAAATACTGGCATAAAGCCAATAAAATATTTCACTATACACTGAGTGTAGTACAGGGTTCATGATTGTATGCCAGAGAAGTAATTCTATAATGCAATTAGTGAAGTCTGTCTGATTAATTGTCAAGCTAGCTAACATCAGAACATTCAAGAGAGGACACTATCTTTACATGTACCTGATAAATAAAACGGTTTTTATGTCGAACAGAAAGCATAAACGAAATCAGTTCTATCCTGATAGAACGAATACTCTATTCCGCTAAAATTAAAATAAAAAGTGTAATTAAAAAATATAAATAAAAAATATACATTTCGAAAATTAACGCAACACGTCTAAACTCAGATGGTTTTAATACATTTACTAATGCTTGTTTTTTCACTTTACTTTTGTTCCAGGAGAAGCTACAGTTTTCATACATAATGCAAGACTGAATAAGACGGAGCTATATTTTGCAATGGTTAAATGCTGAAAGTCCTTTAAGATGTGATGCTTTAATAACAGCACAAAATTATTCATAAAGACTGTTTAATATGTATGCTGTTTTCAATATTCAAATATGGAGAGAGAGAGAGAGAGAGAGAGAGAGAGAGAGAGAGAGAGAGAGAGAGAGAGAGAGAGGACAGATTAGATTGTTTAACGTGAAATATGTGAGACGTACGTAAATTTCTAAGAGTAGAATGTCTTTCCATTTCCCAGAAAAACCAATGGATAATTTTAAGCAAAGTAATTTAATCGAAGATTATTCCAAAAGCTACTTGTCATGGTTAGTCAGTCAGTTCCTGAGCATCAGTACCCATATAATTTCTGGGCACTATCATTGACATATTTTCTTTCCCTAAGGCTTATTCGTAACATTTTTATTATCCATTTTATCGGAAATTTTCTCCTATAACAAAGAGCCACTAAGACACGTTATGCACATGATTTGTGTCTACTTTCCATTTGAAGCTATTTTGTTGTCTTTCATCAGGTTTTGCAAAATTCTTGCAAATTCTGTATTTCTTTTTTACCTGAGCTTTTATGTTTATGCAATAAATTAAAACTAATAATTGCTATTAGATGTAGTAACCAAGTTAACGCAATTTATCACATACATAACACTCTAATTAAACATTATATATTATATTAGATGTACTTGGGTGGTTCTGCATATCACTAAAGTCATCCAGATGTGCAATATGCGGAATTTGTTTTCAGTTGTCAACACGGAGGGAGAGAGTGAATTAAAATTTCCTTAGTTGGTGAACAACCCAAAATTAAATCTATATTTGTTCATGAAACGAAAAATTATGTTGTTTTTGAATAATTCAATTTCATATTTATGTCCGACCCTTGTTCATGTAAATTGAAGTTATGGAGTTTAGTCTAGTTTCTGTTTGTCATTCGATTTTTATATTAAATTCGTAACAGGTTTTGAAGCATCAGAACGTTGCTTTGCCTCTATGGCGCAGATCTTTTATGAGTTTATTGTTCCTGATGATTCTTAGTAAGCTTGAAACATATTACAATTCGCGGGCTCTCTTTACTATCCTGTCAGCAATCGCTCTCCTATCTCTTTCCTCTTTACTATCCTAATCCTACCAGCAATCCCTCTCCTGTTACCCTCCTCTTTGCTATCCTACTAGCAATCTCTTTTCTCCCTTCTCTTAACTATCTTACCAGCAATCCTCTTTTCTCTATCCTCTTTACCATCCTAACAGCAGTCCATCTCCTTTAATCCCTCTCTTTTATCCCCTGCTTTTTACTATCCTACCAGCAATCCCTCTCCTGTCACCCTACTCTTCACTATCCTACCAGCACTCCCTCCCTTTTCTCCCTCCTCTTAACTATCCTACCAGCAGTCCCTCCTTTCTCTTTCCTTTTTACTATCCTACCATCCAATCCCTCTCTTTTATTCCTCCTCTTTACTATCCTTCCAGCAATCGCTCTCCTGTCACCCTCCTCTTTACTATCCTACCAGCAATCTCTCTTTTCGCCCTCCTCTTTACTATCCTACCAGCAATCCCTCTCTTTTCTCCCTTCTCTTTACTATCCTACCAGCAGTCCCTCCTTTCTCTTTCCTCTTTACTATCCTACCATTAATCCCTATCTTTTACCCCTCCTCTTTACTATCCTATCAGCAATCTCTCTCTTTTCTCCCTCCTCTTTACTTGCAATCCATCTCTTGTGTCCCTCCTATTTACTACCCTACCAGCAGTCACTTTCTTTTCTCCCTCCTCTTTACTATCCTATCAGCAATCACTTTTTTCTCCCTTCTCTCTGCTACCCTACCAGCAGTCACTCTCTTTTCACCCTCCTCTTTATTACCCTACCAGCAGTCGCTCTCTTTTCTCCATCCTCTTTACTACCCTACCAACAATCACTCTCTTTTCTCCCTTCTCTTTGCTATCCTATCAGCAATTCTTCTCCTTTTGCTCTCCTTTTTACTACCCTACCAGCAATCCCTCTCCTTTCACCCTCCTTTTACTGTCCTACCAGCAATCACTGTTTTATCCATCTACTATCCTACCAACAATCGCTCTCCTTTCTCCCTCCTCTTCCTCTCACTCCTCCATATTTCATAGCTCTTTGCGGTCATAAAGGCACCAAACATTTTTCTGACAAGAATATTTTACAACATTCCACCAAGTCTCATTTAAAAGTCATCTCTATCCTACATTGTCCCTCTCATAAGACTACTCCTATTTTTATCAGCTCTTGCCAGGCTGCTGTTGTGTTAGAGGTCCCATTTTATTACAAGCGTTTTATTGTAAGTTAAGCATTTCAGAATGTAAGGGGATTTGCATGTTTCTTTTGTTAATTATCTGCTCGATGTTACATGCCATATATTTTAGTAGTAAAAGCGGTATATCGTTGAAAGAACATATATTTTTTTATTTTCGTTTAAAAGAAACCATATTTTTTTTTTTATTTGTTTGTTACATTGACTACATATGGTATATTCATCTTTTAATAGCATTGTCCATAGACAAGTTAATAACATATCTCCGATCTATGATTTTACTTCTTACGAAATACGGGTAAAACGGAAAAGAATGAGAAAAACAGAGGTTATTACATAAAATATTACAATATATTCTGGATGACTTATGCTTCAGTGCAAGCGTCAACTGATAGTGTTTTTCATACTTCTGACATAAACTTTCTGTGTTAAAAATACAAGCAAATTACCTCGAAAAAAATTAATTTATGTAAAAAAAAATATCTTTATGAAACAAATAGTTATGTCTAAAATGTTGAGAAGCGTATCATCACCAAATGATAATTATTTCCGCTATTTCACACCAAAACATCCACACGCAGTACAGGAATTAATCAAAGATGAATTCTGTAGTAATTTAAGTTTTATTTTACGGTTGAATATTTATTGTAACTGTATCAATTACCAAAAAATCTTATTAATTCGAAATTTTTGACAAACTGAAATGCAGACTCCCATTCAGAAGTGAAAATAAACCAACTTCCTTATTTACAGAAGCTTCTTCTTTAATAATTTGAGTGAGAATAAACTTGTTCTTGGATGCAACGTCTTCACTCTTCTTCTTGATGTAACTGACAGTCAGTAATAAGTTGCTGGCTCAACAGTAGCTCAAATACTGGGCAGGTACGACAACTTGACCTTAACCTCGCAAGCTAAAATCTTCAAAAGGACTATTGACAAAATAATAATAAGAAAAATTCAGTCCTTCTTTCACATGCCTCAGAATTACGTCAGTTATTTTGATACGTACCAGTGACAAACGCAATAAATGAATGAATGCACAATTCCTCAATCAATAATTAAACTAATCATTTGTTTCTCGAATTAGATGAATCATTAAAAAAAAGTTATATAAACAAAGGGGTAAACACACTGACCGGGAGACAAAGCAAACCAAACGTATAAAAAACTTTTATAAACAAAGGGGTAAACACATCGACCAGGAGACAAAGCAAACCAAACGTATAACAGAAAATGGTAATAATCATTCAAAGCATCTTTATTAATGTAACGACAATACCAGTAAGCAAGAAAGAAGAAATCACCTGGGTGTAAAATATATAATTAAAAAAAAAAGAGGTGAGTAGAAACCCTGAAAAGAGATATGGCAACACGCTGACAGAGAGAGAGAGAGAGAGAGAGAGAGAGAGAGAGAGAGAGAGAGAGAGAGAGAGAGAGAGCGAGCGCAATAAGAAATGTGTTGGTTTATTCAAACTTTGCCCATAACAGTTCTCCAAGTTCGGTCATTCAGGAGTACGTCGCCTGTTGGTCAACTTCTCTTTAAACTTCTTTTCTTTTCTTTTCTTTGTTTCCATTTTTTTTAACAAGTTTCTCCCATGTGTTGATGACACTTTACAGTGGTTTTTGCAAAAAAAAGTTCCCGATAAAATTCTTTATAACATGTACAAGAGCATACTATATACTATATCTTTACTGTCACACACACACACACACACACACACACACACATATATATATATATATATATATATATATATATATATATATATATATATATATATATATATATATATATATATATATATATATATATATATACTTTATTTTTTCACTCATGGAACATTGGGGTTAAGATCTCTAATTTAAGCAAAGTATGCAAAATATGCTTAGCGTACGGTACCGCAAGAACCTTTTGACCATCCCATATAACCTTCAGAATCCACAAAAAAAAAGGAACATTTATGCATTGCTGTACAATATGAAGTCTGAGGAAACATATTTAACTTGAAATGCCGTAATAAATGTAGCACTTTGTCAAAATTAATTTCCTCAAGGATTTTGTCATCGCACTGGCGATAAAGCATGTACGTATAAACCTATTGCACTGTATATGTATTAAAAAGGAATGAATGCATGCTGTGCTTCATATTTGTTTGGACGACCTGTTTAACATCATTTAATACTGATTAATTATGCGCACCAGCAAAATGATCTATTTCTCTAGGCTTGGCTACGCTTTCAACTTTTTACAGTACTGATCCTCGGGTCAGAGTTCTGTGCTTAATTAATATTGCTTGTACTGTACCTATGTTATTTAAAGAGGTTTAAAAGGAAATGCATGGCAAAATTATAAAGTACACTATACAACAGCTACAGAGAACAGGAGAAACAATGAAATGCTAAATGATTGCTTAGGTAAACTTCAACATATACCTTCAGGAGAAATTAATTATGAACATTTTCATATATAAACTCACTGAATTCTTTGGGAAAATTAATGGTAGCTCGTTAAGGGGTACAAAACACAACGTACAACAACGAGAGAGAGAGAGAGAGAGAGAGAGAGAGAGAGAGAGAGAGAGAGAGAGAGAGAGAGAGAGAGAGAGAGAGGCAAAAAATTCCGTACACAAACTTGGGCAAATTATGGATTAATGAATTAAGAACGTTTTCTTTGCTATTTACTGATTTACTTTACGGCAGTTATTAACACTTGATTAAAAGATACAACCTATATTGCAAAACATGAAACATAAACCTAATCATTGTGCATGCAGTACTGAGACATTCCACCCAGTTGAGCAGAAGCTATTAGAACCATACTTCTCTCTCTCTCTCTCTTTGTCTATCTGTCTGTCTGTCTGGCTCTCTCCCTCTTATTAATTGCAATGCTTTTGATATCTCTAATTACGGGGAAAAATATAGGAAATCTCCTCTAAGTGGTCTAGATTTAACAAAACCTTGATAAAATAATTTCTTCTTGGGTAACATATCATGAAATTGTGCGTTCTTTCACGGTTCCCAGATACCTAAAAGATTCATGAAACCATCCCACTTTTAATGCCTTTTGGGCATAAAAATGGTCAAAATCGCTGCTTAATGTTTCCTGAGTAATATCTTTTAGAACTTCCGGCGGTCCTCGATCTCCAAAACACGTTCAACAGCGACAATGAAATTTAATCGCTGATCGTATAAACCGAAACAGCGCAGTCTGCTTCTTCCCCCTGGATAAACAAAGGTCATTCTAAAGCAATTTCACCGACCCTGTGCTTTCCAGCGTGGATGAGGGTCCTTGTTGCAATCGACAACATTCATCCATAGAAATTTTCAACCTCTTAGTTCAGGAATTTAAAAAAATTCAGTGCATGAATATCACAGTAATAACATTTCAAAGCGGTTTAAAAAAATGAAAAAATGTCGCCTGGTTTCATAACCGTTAATTACAAAGCAGGTATGTTTCTTTCATTCAGTTATATTTTGGTGATAAAACAGTGTATGAAGTAAAGAATTAAGTGATAAATTAATGGATTTCATAGAGCATAACACGGAGGAGAGAGAGAGAGAGAGAGAGAGAGAGAGAGAGAGAGAGAGAGAGAGAGAGAGAGAGAGAGAGAGCAAATCGGAAGGTTAAACATTCATTACACTGACCAAATCTCCAAATTTCGGTTTCAATGAAGTGCTTGGACCGTGTCCAATTATAAGTATGAAAAACTTTTGATTGGCTCTTGTAACCTAATCATGATCTACTTTTGGTAGCGAGTGTCCCGAGGATTTCTTATTCTGCCGATCTGTTATGCTCCCATGATTTCTCCTCTTGTTCACAAGCTATCAACAATCTTTCATATGAATATATAAAATGTTTTTTGAATGATTTCGTACAGAGGTTTCACATTGAATGACTTAATTATTTTTGTATTTGCTACGGTTTGTACATGAATTGGTTATCATAAAGTTGTTCTACGTTTGTAAATTAAATTCATATAACATGATATGTTTCCCAGATACAGAATAACCCAATGAACCAGGAATTGATGGCTTAAGTTTTTTTTTTTATTTCTACATGTGTATTAGACGTAAGAGCCGAAGAATATGGAGCTAATGCTTACATGTTTTTAAGCCCCTCCAACATCCTCTGGTCTTTGTTTGGTTCCAACGAGAATAGAATAGAAACCGAAAATCCAGAATTAACTTGTTCATAAATCTGTAGACCACTGTACTGCCACAGAAGAGTTGGTGTCCGAGGTTTCGAATATGGTTATACGTTTTCGAGTATGGTTATACGTGATAAGGAAGTGGCAACCTCTCGTTAAACCAAAAGCATCCTCGGCTCTTCTACTAAACCTGCCCTGCACAGCGTTTGAAAATAAGAGGAAGAGAAACTGACGGAAAAGTGCGCTTGAGTGTATTCCCAAGCCAGGGAACTTCAATTCAAGACAGAGGAACACCCCGATAAAAAGACTATGCAGACTGAAGAACAGCGGTTTATTTCATAGCGCCTTTTCTTAGAAAAGTGAGTTTCTTTTACACAACAGAAAGGACAGATCGGAAAGGGTAAAAAGTGTAGGGTGTTCAGTGTTATCAACTGTGCGGCAACTATAAACGATATGAAGTGAATATACCAGACTATTATGAGTTGGCGCAGGCCTAGAAAGGTCCGTGCCCAAGAAGGACACAACATATGTACTGGGCAGCCTTAGAAGGTCTCTAAACGTCTCTAGTTGTACTCTCTCAACAAGCAACTGGTGCCATAGCCAACCTATAACGGTCTCAAATATGACCATAGAAGTCGGCTTTTAGGAGAAAAGCTGCAACATAGAGTGAAATTCCCAAACAGTGCGTAATAATTTGCCGAAACAGCTAAAAGAGGTGAGCACCAAAATTAAATCATGGTGTTAAATCATTATTTACCTAGTTACTTTATTTATGAAGTCTAAAAAAGGAAACCCAGTTTACCTTTAGCTTGTCACTACTGAAGCATCAAATCATAATTTAATTATTTCGAACTCCATATCTGGGATTAAAAGCAAGTAATTAAATGTTTACGCCTAAATGACAAGACTCACTGAATACGTATGGATATATAACTGAATCTTTCATAACACTGAGCAATGACCTACATGAGAAGTTATTTAATATTGATGGTCATATCTAGACAGGGACACTTCCAGATGTCAATAATCCAGTGACTTTCCCTAGTTACGCCTTTGCGTTGTCTGATCATATGCATCATAACTTATCCACAAAGTTATAAAGTCGGACAGGTTATATCGCACTAACTACACAACCTGCGCAGGATATTCCCTTCCATTTCACGCGAGAACGCTCATAGAGTCTGACTATTACAGATTCGAATTCATAAATATCTCTTCACGTGGATTATTACGTTTGATTCATTTCATCAGTTAAACTCGCGGATATTCTGGAGATATACTCTATTAGTCCTTGGCTGTATATCAAAGCATAATGAAAGTCGTCTGATGCAATGTATTTGATCAACGAAACAAATGGCGACAATTAGTGTATGAAGGCACACTTACGATTCCACAGATCATTCTTTTAGGTAAACAAAGTGAATAACCTCGTAGAAAGATGTCTATCAGACTAAATGGTAAAGGAATATTTTCTAATACCTAAATAAATCACATACGAATAAAACTCACTTACTACTTTATTACGTGCAGTTTCACATATATGTTTTTATGATTAATAATATTATTAACCCCATTTACACAATTATCATACCAATCACAAGAAACTCTATATTTTCAAATAAATTCTTCTATTATTCAGAAGAAATATGGCTCAGAATTACTAATTAATGCATAATTAATTTTAAAAGGGATAAATGAATTGGTACGATTGATATATTTTGTCCTTAACAGTGGTTCCTTTTATAGATCATTATCTCATCCGTTAACCAGATAGTCATGCAAGGTTAGATACTAATGCGATGAAATTCTTCTCTTATGACTTGGTATCGTACTACAAAGTGCAAATCCTTATCGCTATGTCATTACTTGTCATGTATTTCAAGTGCTATTTGAATTGAACTGAATATAGATTTTTGGCCATTCAGCGCTGAAATGGAAACTGACAGTAAAAGGCTTTAAAGGTGTAACAGGTGGAAAACCTCGCAGTTGCACTATGAATCAATTGTTAGGAGCGGCTCGAAAGTAAGATGGAAGAAAGATAATATGAAAGGAAGTACAGTAAAAGGAACGAAAGGGGTTGCAGCTAGGGGCCGAAGGCACACTGCAAAGAACCTAAGTAATGCCTACAGTGCACCATGTGAGGTGCACTGACGGCATTAACCCCCCAACGGGGCAAGTGCTATTTGGACTTGATGATTCCTTCCGTCTGTTCTCAGGTGGTTTCGACTATCGCTTTCATAGAGACAGTTTTTAAGTCGGTTGTCTCAACAGCTGTTACACAGAAGAATGTTGAGCCATAGTGATTGCTTAAACCGTTATCATTTAAATAATTTTTTTTTTATCAAAGGAATAATCCTAAATGGGGCGCACTTTGTTAATTATAATAACTCTAAGCATTTGGAATTAATTTTATATTATTTTTTCCATAAACAATTAGTAATCACAGTTAGTTACAGGAAGAGGGAATTTCACAATGATATTCAGCTTTGGTTACAACGCAGATTAATCCAGCTGAATCTTTAAAGCATCATATCTTCATTCTCTTACATTCTATGTGAATGAGCCTGTGTATGTGTGTGTGTGTGTGTGTGTGTGTGTGTGTGTGTGTGTGTGTGTGTGTGTGTGTGTGTGTGTGTGTGTGAGTGAGAGAGAGAGAGAGAGAGAGAGAGAGAGAGAGAGAGAGAGAGAGAGAGAGAGAATTTAGTTTCTTCTCCTGGGAACAAGAACTGGAGAAATAAGCCTAACGAACTCAAGGAAAGTGAGACTAGGAATGAAAGAATTCGTTCAGATTGGAAATCGTAATCTGATCGTAGCGTTAGGACAACCTACCATGCTTTTTTTTTAAGAAGAAAGTTTTATGGTCACTGCTAAGGCTTGTGATATTTTACTTGATGCTATGCCGCCACTTATCTCTCCTACGTCAGTGCTGCATTGCGTTAGTAAACGTTCTAACAATAACGGTGGAATCCGAACAGGTTACCTCCCGCCCATATATATATTTATATACTATTATTACGTTCATCATCATCATCATCATAATTATCATCGTAAAAGTAATGATAATCGTAATAATAACAATTACAAGAAGAAAATGTCTTAAAATTAAAGGGGTTCTGGTGAGTCTTTAATAATATTTTTAAGGATACTTAGTCTTAGGAGACATTCACTCTTAATGTAAGTGGTGTTAATAGAAGCGGTAATACTGTCCGGCGCTGTGGCATGCGTAAACCCCCTGTCGCCTATACTTTGAAATGTACACGAAAAGTTAAGGCACTCCTTTTAGTGCCATTTGTTGGACCAGTGTCAGTTTGTTACATCATTGCACTGTGAAAATCCATCTCTCATTATGTCCACAAAATGGTAAAATTTATATGGTATGGTCGAAATCTGCAAAATACAGAATGGAAATAAGAATTTGATAAAATTTTAGAGTACCACCACATACAGTTTTAATATGTATGGGTATTATGCCAATTTCTGGTTAAAAGCTTTATTTTTCCCAAATATTTACTCACTGGACTGATGAAACCCCGACCTATGATTGTAAGAAATTAAGATGAAGCATTTTGACACCATATGAGTTTTAAGAAAAAGAGCGACTTTTACTGGTTTTTACCTTTAGCCCATAATTCGGGAGGAGCTTGAGAGTGACATACATGGTGCGTTTATTTGTATCCTGCATTTACGAACTTAATGCTATTCATTTCGAAGCTATATATCTAACATGGAACTAAAAGCCAGCGAGAGGTAGGTCGGAATGTTTTCCACTGATAAAAGTCTCGTCTATCATGCTGATTCAAAAGCATTCAGTCTCGTGCCCCAAACCTCTTGCATTAACATTCAACCCAACGTCGTCTACTGCGTAAATAAGAAAAAAGACTATATGACGAAAGCTTCCTATAGTATTGTTTTTTAACAGTAGCTGCAGAATTTTGAGATAACGAATTTTTGTTACACGTGAAAGATTACAGGAAAAAAGACTTTTCTTTAAGCAGGACCAGTATTCCTATGAAAGAAATAAATTATTTTATGTCAGCATTACTGTGGGATGTTTTTGGAACAGAGTTTTTGTGTGAAACACGAATGCTTGAACCACATGCCATGCATCCAGAAGTAAAATCATGGAAAGGTCATGTTATTTTCAAAGGAGTTCGATCGCTCAACAACAATGCTTCTTAAACCTAACCTCACTCACTTAGCCCAACCTAGCATTCCCACAAATAGTTTATTTTAATAAGGACTGAGCTACGTAATCTAGATAACATATATCCATTATCTGATTTAACCTCAGGTAATTTCATTGACCAAAAAATTTAGTGACCTTGAGTTATACTGAAAGGTCGAAGTAGGGACTCACACACTTCATTCCTGATTAAACCTCATACTCGTATATCATGCTACTATCGTTACCTGACTAACTTATAGTGAATGATCTGGTGTCATTAGCTGAGTTAAGGAAAGAAGGGTTTGTCTTTGGCAGGATGAGATAATAGGGCTGGGTTAAGAACATTACGTGTGAGGCTTTGAGGCCGCCACTGAAACCCTGAAGGCGAGAGAGGACTAGTATTAGGGGGTTAGTGCCGTCAGTGCACCTCACGCTGTGCACTTTAGGCATTACTTAAGGTTCTTTGCAGCGTCCCTTCGGCCCCTAGGTGCAACCCCTTTCATTCCTTTTACTGTACCTCAATTCATATTCTCTTTCTTCCATTTTGCCTTCCACCTTCTCCTAACAAATGTTTCACAGTGCAACTGCGAGGTTTTCCTCCTGTTACATCTTTCAAACCGTTCTACTCTCAATTTCCCTTTCAGCGCTTAATGACCTCACAGGTCACAGCGCTAGGCCATTGGCCTAAATTCTAATTTATATTCCATTCCATCCAAGAGAGGTTGTTCGCTAAACACAGACTTGAATACTAAAACTATTTACAAGTCATTTAAACCACCAATGTTACATCATTAGCAACTGGTAGTACCGAGTGTTTACGGATATATAAGCAATAAGCTATTCCAATTTCTGTCTGAAAATAAACTTAGTGAACTTTAATTACCAAAAATTCTTGGGTTTATCAGAATTTCTCTTCCCGGTTAAGGAACCACGAGTTTTTTTTAAGAAAAATTAACTGCTGCTTACTCTATTATTCCCTTTTTTTCTATAAATAAACTTGTCTATACAACCATCCTTTGACAAGTTACGCTTTCATTCCCACAACTCCCCTCCCCCCTCATCCCACCCCACCAGAAAAATCAATCACACGAGCCTGTTTCTTACCGCATAGCCTTCTCACAACGTGTATGTAGGGATTAAATATTTCATAAATTCGTGTCTAGCTAGATCTAATCGATATTTCCTTTACTATCTACGACTCGAAGATAAAATAAATAAATAAATAAATACGATAAATTCCGAGATTCCGAGATCTTCGACTACTTACTCAGATTAAGTAGAATTTCCTAGAAAGGCGTCAGCTTCTGTTCGTAAGATGAAGAAGAAGAAGAAGAAAAAGAATCTTTAAATTTGTGTGATTTTAGCTGACAAACTTTCATACTCGGGACCGTCGCCAGAGGCGTTGGCCTCGCTCCTCCTGATCCTCATGCCGCCGCCGCTTTTAATGAACTTCCTGAGGGAGTTCCCGTAAACTTTGAATGAATGAAATGAAGCATAACGATAATTAGGCCCAAATCCTTGGCATACTCAGAGTCTGAGGACAACGTCAGCACACCCATTCGCGTCCTCCTCTTCATTAACTGCTTTAAGGCGGATTTCCCTCTAACCTGAAGAGGTGAGATTGAATTCGAGTGTGTATGGTATAAGGGGTTAGGAAGGATTAAGGAGAGGGTGAATGTGCTTTGTGCAAGAGAAATTAAGGCTCTTTAAGGAGGAGGGGAGACTTCTTGGTGCTCTTTGGTAGTGGTAGGTATTGAAAGGGAATATTAAGTGTTTGTAGTATTTCATCAACTATTCAGCACCATAAACGACAATAATTTGATCAAAATAAACCAGAATAAGAATAAACCATAACTAGTCACTTTCTCAGTTGAAAGTTATCGCCTGCAAAGTTTTGTTCGTTTTATTATCATTATTACTTTTTTTTTAGAATTTCCAATGTACAGGTAGTCATAGTAAAATATGAGCATAATTTGAAAAATATCAGGCGATACTTTTGATAAACAGCACCATACTTTCTTTCTTTATAAAAAAATTTTATTCGGCTTATGATATTTTTTCATTCATTCTATGAACTAAATTCACATGATATTATTACTTTATATATTTCACAATATTAAGATAACTTATTATTCTCTTGTCTCCTTCATATGGCGTGTCATTTATTGTGGTAATTCTGGTGTACTGGTGAAAAGAAGTAGAAAACAGGAGATTTTTCACCAGATATTTTCATGAAAGAAATTTTTTATGCATATGCATGCAAACCCAGTCTGTCTATATCTATATATATATATATATATATATATATATATATATATATATATATATATATATATATATATATATATATATATATATATATATATATATATATATATATATATATATATATATATATATATATATATATATACATATACACACACATATATATATGTGTGTATGTATGTATATGTATATATTTATATATATATATATATATATATATATATATATATATATATATATATATATATATATATATATATATATATATATATACATGACTGGTTCTGCATGCATATGTATAAAAAAGTTTCTTTCACGAAAATATCTGGTAAGAATTCTCCTGTTTTCTACTTTTTCACCAGTACACCAGAATTGCCACAGTGTATGAAACACCAGATGAAAGACACGAGAATCATAAATCATATTAATATATATATATATATATATATATATATATATATATATATATATATATATATATATATATATATATAATGTAAATATACATATATATACATACATACATATACATGTACACACAAACACACACACACACACACACACACACACACACACACACATATATATATATATATATATATATATATATATATATATATATATATATATATATATATATAATTTATATACATATATATACACTATATATATATATATACATATATATATATATATATATAATGTATATATATACATTATTTATACATATATATATATATACACACATATACATATATATATATATATATATATATACACATATATATAATATAAATATATATATATATATACATATATATATATATAAAACACACACACACACACATACATACATATATATATATATATATATATATATATATATATATATATATATATATATACTGTATATATATACTGTATATATATATATATATATATATATATATATATATATATATATATATATATATATACATATATATATATATATACAGTTTAGCTCTATGTAAAATCATTGCTAATATTCAATGCCAGAAGGCATGTTATTGGTACACTGTTCAGTAGGTTTCACAATAAAACTGCACTTATATGCCGCGTAGGAATTCGGGTTGCATGGTTTAGGCAGGTAATTTCATGAATCTGTTATGGATTTGCATGCCTGATTACTAAACTAATGGAAATGGAATTCTAGCCATTGACTCAGCCACTTTGAAGCGATAAGAGAGAACGTCTTCGCTTGTGGGTGAAAATATTAATGTAGTATGTGGTGGTGGTCATAGTAGTGGGTACAGCACTACTACTAGTATTAGTAGTAGCAGTAGTAGTAGTATTAGTAGTAGTAGTAGTAGCAGTATTAGGAACAATTATTTCATAACTCTGCCAACACATTTGGCAATTACAAAACATCACCTCAAAGGTTCTGACCTCTCATAAAGTCCTTCTGGCTGTATGGCTCCTTCGGCAGAACTCTTCATCAATTTCCAAAAATCTACTCTCATGATGGAAATAGACAACCACCATATATGCTTTAAGTGTTACCAAAAACAAGTGTCTTTAGGTTTGTTTTGCTGAGTTTCTTAAATATTTTCAAGTATAATCCTTACAGAACTCAAAATTAAAAAGGACGCATACGTAAAATAAATCATAACTTCATACAGATTACACAAAGCTGTTTCTTTAAAGCAAACAAGGAATTTGCGATTATTTTTTTGGTAGAATAGATTGGGCTGATTGATGGTTACATAATTTTCCTTAATCTTCTTCATGGTAGTTAGGGTCTGTGATGCTCAAATAACATGGGATAGTGAGAAAAATATGAATAAATTTTGACGCAATTTCATAAGAAGAATAAAACAGACGCTGTAACAAAGGACTTAATAAGTAAGAAGCACAGTGGTGTTTGTAAAGCTTTCTTTTACAATCTGGCAGTGACAATAACTATCATGTTTCTTTTTTCTTTAATAACCCCTGTCAGGGGAATAAGCACACTACCATACTCACACACATACACACACATCCACACACACACACTATATATATATATATATATATATATATATATATATATATATATATATATATATATATATATATATATATATATATATATATATATATATATATATATATATAAATATAAAATGTGTGTGTGTGCGCGAGTGTGTATAAGCATGTGATGGTATTGTACACAATGTGCAAGAGCATGTGTAACAGCCCGTTCAGCAAGTTATTGCAAAACGTGCTTCACTGTTGAAGTATACAGTATGTGTGAATATTACTCGTTATTTTCTGTAGTTATTAAAACTCCGAATCATGTATATATAGATATGCATATTATGAAAAGTTACGGAATAAATTCATTTGCTTTTACTAAGTAAATGTTCCATGCGATATCTGGTGGAAGTTAGATTAAAAACAATAAACTCATCGAAACCTTGTACATTTACACACCCAAACTCATCAACTGAGAATATCTTCGCTTAGCAGGGACCCCTGACCAAAAATAGGTATTAAGCTCAGAATCAGGTTTGTCTAGTAAATGCCAGCTATCCATTACAACGAAAGCCGCTATCATGCAAATCAGTTATCTGTATGATACTATTTTGTACAATGACTCATCATTTCTCCTTTCGGCTTCGCGATGGAAGAGATTCCGAAACACACCAGTCTGTCATTCTCTTATATCGATACCAATCATTACCTTCATTATATATATATATATATATATATATATATATATATATATATATATATATATATATATATATATATATATATATATATATATATATATATATATATATATATATATATTATGTATGTGTGTGTGTTTGTGCGCAGGCGCGGTATGAGAACTTTTGGTCGTGTAGCACGAAACTTATGTCACCTCTGTGCTGTTCTTATGTTAATGACCCCGTTACATGTAACAAACCTTTCAGATTTGCTGAAGAACAATTTTCATCAAGATGCTTTCAAAGTTACTTTTATAAACTTGACTTCATTATTTACTTAATTTATCATTTACTTTTCCCCTCAAAACTTTTTGTAGTTCTCATTTTACATTGAGGAAAAGTGTAAATCAAAACTGAAATCGTTGCAGAAGTTTACTTATCAATCGTTTCATGTAGTCTAAGATTCTGAGATACCCCAGACCTTTGACATTTATTTTTACGAGAATGGTAGAGACCTTTTGATTTCATTCTGATAGAGTAAACCTTTTCCATTTTTCTTGGGGTTATTTGATAAGATGAATTAAACGCTGGCGTTTCTTCCAGCTTAAATATCAAATTACTTATCTTTGTAGAAACATGGGTACACAGCTGTTCTGTCACTATATTTTTGTCACTAATAGCAAATAAATTCTTTAAAACTACTTCTAAATCAAGAGAGGAGAACGATGTTTGTGCTATATTTCTTAACGACTAAATGGGTCATATTTCTTCGTGAATAGGATGCGCCATATTTCTTAAAAACTGGAATGTCCGACATTTCTTAAACGGTAAAAATTTAAGATGGATGATATTGGAAAGTAATTCATCTAATGGAGATCGATTTCCGAAATTGCTTCAGCACCGTTTTTAACGAATCCTCACTGGGGTTCCTGGGACTCAAGATTTCATTGAACCAAGGTAAATAAAACCTTTCTTGGTAGCTCAACAAATTAGTTGTTTATCCCCCTCACACACCCACATACAAATAGGAGGGAAATCACTACTAGATTTCTTTATAATTTACAGAAAGTTATGATTTTAGGTCATGGAACAAAAACTGGAAACATTATTCTTGTGGTGATGAACGTTTTTCTTTATCCCTATCAATTATTGGGTACTTATTTAAATCTTAGCAAGTATGCGTTCTTATGACATTTTCATCATTTAAAACGATTACACAACGCCCAAATAAAGAGAAAATATCCGGTTAATTAAATCAAAATTTGCTGAGAAATTATTGGTGAAAGTGATTACTGGCAGCTACCAGGGGAGTAAGGCCTTGAAGCTGATCTCACAGCCAAATGAACTGGTGACCAATCGAGGTATTCGAGATATGGAGATATGTTCATCTGGAAGTGAGACTTAGCAAAGGAATGGAACTGTCACCGTCTGATCTGAATGAATGTATAAAGTATTCCATAATGACGAAAAAATAAGAAAGTGTGCGATTTTGTTAGATTATGATTCTTCAAATGATATATAAAAATTACAGCGCAATAAAAAAGTTAAAAACGCAATAAAAAAAAGTTAAAAATGTTGACTAATTACTATGAAATGCACAGGGAATCGTTAATTTTATCACATGCCAATCAATGTTGACAAATATGAGATTAATTTGCCAAGCTACCTGCTCAACAGAGCATGTATATATCGTATACTTGTACTTAACAAAACATGTATGAGAATTTGAACTAGGAAAAGCTTCCATACCTTGTTTGCTATTTAATAAAAGAAAATGAAATCATGAGTTTTGTAGAAAGGATTTGATTATTCCACTTGTCATGCAAAGAAAAAATGACGTTTCTTAACTACTGAAAGAGTTTAAGAAAATAAAAAAAGATACTTTTTTTAAACTCATGAATTATGAAGACATATGGAGATCTGAGGAAAGTCAAGTACGCATAAAAGAGATGCAGAACTCTAATGAAATTAAACTGGCTGACTTAATATTCGGAAATTATTCACCTGCTGAATCAATTTCGTTGAGCGACGTAATGGGGATAATCAACTTAAAGTACCTATTTTCAAGGCAATTCCATTCCAAGGCGAACTATATTGCGTGTATGAAGACAAACAATTTCATGTTTCAAATATTTAGCTGCACTGAATACTTTAAATATACTCTGGAGTTTTTCATTTCTTTGTATTAGCATTATGAGTGGGCTCTGTACTGCAGTATGATACCATGTATATGATACCATGTACGGTATTTAAATGAGTAGTATACCAGCTGTTATGAAACACTGGTCCACAGTCGGCTTTAATATCATACTTCATGACATATTAGGCTATTTTTGTTACTGTTAGAAGGTTTAAATATCAAGTCTAAACACTAGCATTATAATTTACTAACAATAGCCACTTCTGTATGAAAACCCAGAGGCCATGAGCTCTCATCACAGCCGTTAAGATTAAAAATGACAAGGTACAGTATAAAGAAGTAAATAAAACTGGTACATGAGCTTCAGTGGAAAACGCAAAATTTTAATCAATATACGGCCTTACACCCATATGCTATGCGCCATCTATATATATACAATAATTTCTTTGTGGTGTTCTATAATGCTTTTAGGTTATAAGTATTGGCTGCCTGACTTAGTAAGCAAGCGGCAAGTTATTCTTAAGTCACATGAAAAGGAGTTTGGCAATGGAGTAAAGCTTTTAAACGTCATTCGAGTAAAACCCGGAAGGATTTACGAGAGCTTAGATAGTGCATGGAAGTGGCACTAAACAGAATTAGTTATTTGATACACAGGAATACCATTCGGTTTCAGGACCGAAAATGGAGTACATTATCTGTAATCATAGCAAAGCATTAACCAGGGATATGATTTATAAGTGGAAGTCACAATCAGAATCATCAGCATTGGCAAATTCCTAAAGGGCTCTTGCATCAACAAGAGCCCTTTAGGAAATGGGCCACTTATGCCAATTATCAACGATGACAATTTAGCCAGATTATCTCACAAAACGCTTTGTCATCCAGCTAGATGATAAGAGTTACAGGACTAGTACTGCGTATAAAATGGGAAAATATACTTCTCAGTATCAGAGTTAGATGCGACTATTCCGGTAGAGAAGTGGCACAAACGTAACGAAAACTACAGCTGCTGCAATGTAAAAAGCAGAAGTTTGAATAGGTGAAAAGAGAATATAAATCTTAACTGTTTTATTTTTTGTAAATTAGGTGGCAGGAACTCAAGTTGCAGGATTCTGACCTTTAAAGAATTTAGAATTTGTATAATTTTGATGAGGGTGAGTGGATTTTACCATTCGGATTACCGAGAGAGGCATGAGTTGATATCGTCTCTGCGGTACACAAACATGTCAATTTGGACTTCTATATTTTTAGTCGGTATCAGCCTATCTCCACAATGGTAACTGATGGGTAAGTTAATATCGTTAGGCTAATTAAATCGTTATGTCGTTTATACTCTACATTCACACGAATATCATTTAATATCGAATTCACTATTCCTTCGGAATAAATTGCACTCAAGTGGAATTACTAGTAATCAATGAATCTTCCTCTGTGACAGACGGCCGACTAGTTGATTCAACTGACAAGGGAAATAGAGGTTAATATTGATTCTACGGTACATACTCCTGTTGAATTCAGGATCTGCGCAGAGAATCGATGCCAACCTAGCTCCACTATTAAAGCTGGTTGTTAAGTTTGTAGCACATACACGCTTGACGCTGTTTTATATTTACAAGTTCAAAGAAACTAATATCTCTTAAGCTCAAATTCATTTCACCTTTGGAGTAAGTTACATCCAAGGAAAATAATAATTGGTGAAGCAAATCGTTCCTCGTCTTAGATGCAGGGATGGACAGTCACCTAGGCCATTCGACTATAAGTTAATATCGACTCTGCTGCATATATTCCTGTAGAGTTCACATGATATCGATTCTAATTAAAGCAGCGTCGATATCAATTTTATATCTCTCTTGACACAAGAATGGTAAAGTCGACCGCTTTCATTGTACGTAAATCAGAAGTTCAGGTTTGAACCCTGGCCAGCAGATGTACTCATTACTTATGATTACCCTTGGGTTTAAGTTATACCACGTGGTACGGGGAATTCGTTTCGAGGTGATATTTATCAACTGAACATGCCCTTAACCTCTCCGAGGTTAGGGGTGAACACGGCAGATATATTTTTTTTTTTCAAAATCCAGACAGAGATATTAAATATCAAGGGCTTAAATGAATCTAAAATAGCTCATTCACTAAAACTGTTTTCAAAAACCATTGCATTTATGACAACAGATAATTTGTAATCATTCATTCAGTCACTTTAAGAGGAAAAAGTTGCGAGTGAATGTGAACACGCGTAATGCTGGTAATATGAGAGTGAATGTGAACACGCGTAATGCTGGTAATAAACGGAAGTCAGAAAGGAATAGTGACTTAGACATTAAAGGAAAGAAAGCAACTTGTTCTTAAAGACGTTCTGAAAGAAATATAATAAGAGAGAGAGAGAGAGAGAGAGAGAGAGAGAGAGAGAGAGAGAGAGAGAGAGAGAGAGAGAGAGAGAGAGAAATGAATGATGGTAATTTGGAAAAAGAATAATTGATTCACAGAAATGGTGACGCAAAAAAAAGAGAGATGGGAGATGCCATAATGATTACTAAATAAAACTATCATGGTACAATGGAGATAAAATTAAAAATATAAAATTGTGATATTTTCCCCTCTACCACTGAATACCTCGTTTGTTTCTCACCCATTGCTTCATGGTTCGTGGACGCTTTGTTATCTGATGACGATGGTATCATGCAATGGCTGGGGATGAAATAGTGATACAATAACCAAACAATGTGAAAAACAAAGGGTATTCAGAATTTATATTAAGTGTGGGGTAGTGAGAGAGTGCCGGTTTGAAAGAGAGAGAGAGAGAAATAAAATATATATCACTCCTGCGCATGTATCTGAGTTCCCATGGTAAATTTTCTGCTCACAGTTTAGCTATAGAGCTTTAAAATACAAAGGTCAATGTTTTTGTAGGATCTCATGTAAACAAATGTTCTTTTTTCGTGTATGTTGTAATTTAATACCTGATTCATCAGGCTATATGGATGCAACAACAGAATTTAAGCAGATTTCAGTACACAATATAAAAGTCGGTTACTCTGACACAGTGAGTCATTCAATTTAAACTATTTAAATTTTTATATATCCAAAGGTTACTATCATAACACATCTCAAGACCTGAACAGTATTGTTTTGCCATTCTTTAATTTAATGGAAGCAATTTTCTCTCTCACAAAGTCTTCCACTTTTATTATTGATACTAGAAGGATTTTAATTCAATGTTTATACAAGAGCGTCTTCAATACTTCCATGAAAGACATTACCAGGGCATAAAAAGTATATATACGAAACCTTATAAAAAGACTAAAATGTGCTACGAACAGGAATGTAATGTTACAATGATGATGAGGTCTCTGTTCTAGCTCAGATTTGATACTTCTTATTTTGACAGATGTATCCATGTCTGAACTAAAATAGACTTATCCCTTATTATTAATAGAATGGGCTAGATTACCTTGTCATGACCCAGTGCTTTTAGTAACGTGCGTACTGAAAAAAATTTAAATAACGGAACTGCGAAAAGACGTATACGAAAGACATGTTTAAGGTTGGTCTTAAGGTAGGGAAAATAAGGGAGCATCGTCTAATGACTTAGGTGTTCCTGGGCCAAATTGTTTTAGTTGAAAATATCAAGATATTGAGTTGCTATGCATTCTAGTAATTTGGAGTACTGAAAAACTACACTGACACTCTGGACATTATTGGTGACCTTTTTTGACATCTACATATTTTTTAAAACGCAAGCTCTTATGTTTATAGTAAGCAAACTCTTATGTTTATAGTAACTCATGACAGAAATCAAAATCCTTGGTATAATGTCTACTTTTTGTTGATTTTAAAGAATATTTGAATTTATACATTTTCCTCGACCACACCATTAACCCACCGGTTTTCCAATTCACTGAAAATACAATAGGAACTTCTCCAGTTGCCTTGATTGCATTTCCCAAGAGCAAAACTTTGTAATTTTCGAAAAAAAAAGAGGGAATCATGATCACTCAATTCCATTCCATCTCTAATCTTCTCTGGGGTTAATGAACTTCGGTGATTCGACTTTACACATTTCGCAGTTCTAATTTTAAAACTTCATTTAAATTTCAAAAGTTATCTTGACTGCGGGAGCAAAATTATCCTAAGCCCTACGTTAGTCTTACTTCCTATTCAGATAAATGCCTTCCTTTCCGTTCATATCTTCATAAAATATTACATTACTCTGTATTGTTTTTAATGACACGTTCCTGTTATTAACCCGTTCAAATACACTCCCTTTTACTAATGTAAATATTTTTCTATTAAAAAAAACTGCAAAATAGAATCAGTCATCTTTCTCTTCCAAATTGATCAGAGGATTAAAAACTGATCAACTGAAAATGGAGGAGACGTCCAATCTAACGAAAAGCCAATTGTTTTTTTTTCCCTTTTTTCTTTTTATAATCGGAATGCCAATCACTATAGTGGGAATGGCTCCCGTAAACTTCCTGTTAATGATTTTCCAATGATGATCACCGGTCCCATTCATTTCAGTTCTGTCCCATGAATTCTGTAACTTCCATTTTGATTTTGGCTTGGAGGTCTAACAATTTTATTTTTATTTATACTCGCGGTATTTCTCTCCATCCCTTCTTTCTCTGTCTCTCTCTCGCTTTCTCTCACCTTCTCTCCTACTTCTTCGCAATGGATATATTCTTGGCATTACATAATAAAATTTCAATTAGTATACATATGTCACAGTGGCATATTTTTGCGGGATCTTTATTTATTTCTGTTTGCGCGCACTTATCTCTGCCTCTTCGATAGCGAAAAGATGTGAATGTTTAAGGTAATGACGATGATGATTTTAAGAGAAAATTTGCTCTAAAACAAAAAGTTTTCTTAATTTTTCAAACGTGTAAGTTACGAATCGCTAGAGTGAATGAAGTTCGCAGAAAATCAGTATTCAGTACTTAGTTTCACGATGCTACTATTTTTGAACAATTTCGTAAATCACTACAGGTTGAAAATCCACCTAGCTGGAAATTTCAGTTGACGTTTAATAATACATTACGGGAATTCGAAATGTATACAGTATAATTAGGAAAATCGATCGTTGTCAAACTAGCACTTATCCTGATTTAAAGCAACATTATTAATCGTATACGAAGGAAGTTTCAAAGGACAGACGTCCATAAATTATTCAGGAACAACTGAAATACATTTAGTAAAATGTTAACCTCTAATTAACGTTTTAGTAACTGGAATATCAAAATGGAATAATATATGTAATTGTATATGGATGTAAACAATCGCTCTCCCTTACTACCATACAGCTACACATTCTTCTATTTCTCATTCGTTAATGGCAGTTGAGTGAATGTACTGATTCACAGAAGGGGTAACATCCTGCAGAGGCAATCAATTTTAGTGCTTTAGTGCAGAGAGAATGGAGGTTATATATAGGATGTACATATAGCCAATATACTGGGAGGAGGCTTAAAGCCAAGATGGGAATATATGAAAGGATTGTTGAACTAAATGGAATGCATTGAAAGAAAATTTAGATGCTGAGGGTGCATTGAAACTATCAGGATGAATTATGTGAAGAATATATGTGACATAGGAAGAATGGAAGGGTTTGAAATGTGTAGGCACAAAAAGGTATTAAACAGGATTATCGTAGGCGAAAGTGTAGACAAGAGTGTACAGGGATGGTTTGGTCATGTAAAAATGATGATAGTTTGGTGAAAATAGTATAATTTTTTGAAAAATTATAACTCAGAAGTGTAAACAGGAAGGGGGAGAGGAAGACTTAGGACGAGGTGGACAGAAAATATGCTGGAAATGAAAGGTCTCTTTATTCAGGAAGCGGGAAGGTGTGAAAGATACACAGTTGACACACTGCAGGTGAGCTCTCTGGTTATGCGCATAAGTAGAAATGTCCTGAATAGCTTTTTCGCTCACATTTCAAGAGTTGGAGTATGAATGTGGCAGAGACTTTTCGTTTCTCTCTGAATCCCGCCTGCAGGGGAAAAATGACTTATAATTGGAAAAAATAATATACTCAACACATATACAGTACATGTCTGTGAGTGGCAATATATATAGTTAAAGGTGTTTAAATGATGTAGACATGAGATGATTTAGTCACTTGTAAAGAATGGAGGGCGGTAGGTTTGTGAAAAGTGTAAATGATTTATATGTGCTGGAAAGAGTGAATAACCACGAATGTGAGGTGTCGATGATGTAGAAGAGGAATTGGAAATGAAATGCCTTAATATTAAGGTGGACTTGGACACTTTGCTGATGAGCCTTGTGCGTAGGTGCATGAAATTATTGTTTTGAAGTATCATGCATAAGCTCATCCAAAGTCAGTGGTTGAATGAGGTGGTAATTTCTTGTTTATATATATATATATATATATATATATATATATATATATATATATATATATATATATATATATATATATATATATATATATATATATATATATATATATATATATATATATATATATATATATATATATATATATATATATATATATATATATATATATATATATATATATATATATATATATATATATATATATATATATATATATATATATATACACACACATATACACTCATCAGTTGGCAAGGAACATCGGATTAGATGCTTGCACAATGTATTGAATTTGCACGGGAACAGGGGTGTACTAAAACTCTAAGACTTACTGTTTTGAGTGCACTTGGACGTGGTCCAGACCAGAAGAAACGTACGTTATTTGGTTTATTCAAATAACATAGATTTCTGAATGTTATGGTACTCAATGAAGCAAAGTTTAAAAGAATGTGTGCTCAGGAGTGAGAAGGACAAAGAGGGATTATGTCTGGTGTATATGAAATGAATAGAGCTGAGAAAAACTTGCATTTTTAGTGAGCAGGGGGAATAGAGGGATATACGATAAAAATTGCTTTAGGTGGGAAAATATATGAGTAATTTTGGTATGGCGGGATAAGTTGTAGTTGTGAAATGGATGTAGCAGAAGAATAGTAAAAACCAAGAGGGGAGGAAAATCTTTTTCGAGATAAAAAAGGGAAGGGGAATTCGCAACACAGGTTCTACAGTAGGAGATCACTCTTTTTTTTTTTTTTTGTATGCTGCCAACGCGTAATTACTCATGTACTGTTATTGTTAACATTCAGCATTGGTTCTAAACCAATAATAACAACAAGCCTTCAGTTTTATGTGGTCTTGGCTGACATTAGCAGCTGCTACTGCTACTGGTAACAAGACTTTTCTTCCCCTAATTTATTTGGCCATTGTTCCCTTACACGGTCACCTTCTTCTGTTTATTTGTCCGCAAAATATAATTTTTATCACTGTTTTATTTTTCAGTAGCGATTTGGTTTACCAAACTTTGAACAAATTACATTTAACTTAGTTTTTCACTGCTTGCTGGTATACTGGTTATCTCATAATTAGCACTTATTTTTGTATAAAGAACACTACTCTCACTGACTCTACATCTTAGGACATATTCTTAAAAAAAATTAAATTTTCTGACAAATATTTTAATAAAAACTATATTAAATTTAAATAATATGCAAATTCCCGCATAAACGAAGACCAAAATATTGACTAAGGTTAAAAAAACGAAAACTTAATCTACAGCAAAGCACGTTGACATATTGCAGCAGCAAAAACCGAGGTACAACAATGAGAGAGAGAGAGAGAGAGAGAGAGAGAGAGAGAGAGAGAGAGAGAGAGAGAGAGAGAGAGAGAAATAATGTGACAACGTAAGATAATTTTTATGGAAGGCTGAATACAGATGATGTGGTTAATTCCTGACTAGTAATATACCATGCAGTATAATTTTATTCCACCGTCAGGCATTACTTGACCAGAGTCATATCAATACAGTGGTGGTATAGTAAACATCAGCAAAAAACATGGTGCAATCCTGTCACATAAAAATTATCGGTTTCTTCACTACATAATTGACTATGGAACTAGTTTCCTTGCGTGTGTTATGGAGGCACGAAAGGTAAACTAATACATGTTTGATGAATGTAGTCGAATCACGCATGGGATATTCCGAAGCCCAGCTCGTAATAACGGTATGAATCATATACATTATTACATAGAGGTAAACTGCAAATTATGAAGTTGCGATATTTTTCCTATTCATTTTAGAGAGTGAAACAAGATTTTCTCAATACTGTATTAAGTCAAAATTATAGTCGGAGGAGCCCAAATTTAGACCTAGGCACACAACTGGAACTTTGATGATTACATCATATTCGGTTTTACTGTTATTTTTTTTCTTAACTCAAACTGAGATTTTAAAGTATATTTCACCACTGAATCGTTTACTTTATTCTCGTTTAGTAGACTGCAAAAGAAGCCTTCATTCTGTCATACTAAACATTGAATGGTAGTTCACTGATTCTTACAATATAAGATGTAAGATGTCACATCCAGATACGGTACAGGTGTGAAAAGTTTAAGTATATCTTAGTTTAACCAGACCACCGAGCTGATTAACAGCTCTCCTAGGGCTTGCCCGAAGGATTAGACTTATTTAACGTGGCTAAGAACCAATTGGTTACCTAGCAACGGGACCTACAGCTTATTGTGGAATCCGAACCACATTATGACGAGAAATTAATTTCTATCACCAGAAATAAATTCCTCTAATTCTTCACTGGCCGGACGGAGACTCGAACGCTGGGCCAACAGCGTGCTAACCGAGAGCTCTAGCCATCCCTCCAAAGAAGAACTGAATATAGCTTTTTAAAATTCCACAACATTACCCGATATTTCCGTAATTTTAGTGAAACGGACTTCACAAGAGATGCCTATACATAAGACTCAAATTAATAGTGAGCTAATAAAACAAAAAGTAGTTATTCTAAACAAAACTCATTTTAGGATATCCTGTGCTCTCCCCTGCCCCCTCTCTCTCTCTCTCTCTCTCTCTCTCTCTCTCTCTCTCTCTCTCTCTCTCTCTCTCTCGTATAATGAAGTCTGCTTTACCCTGGTAACTGTAAAAATTCTCTTTCATTTTTGAGGAAGACTTGAATATCAGCTGATTTTTGGGACCGATCGCGCCAATCAGGGAAGAAATGAGGTTTTTAAAATTCCGATCGGTCTGACACAGAGAGCTGGGAATCTTTAACATATAAATTATATTTTCCACCGGCCATCCTATTACATAATGCTGCAGCCTAGATCAGCTTTAAGCTCTCTTTCAAAAAAATGCGAGGAAAAGAACCGAGACCAGTTGAGTGTGATGACATCAAGTCTCTGCAAAGGCGAGAGAAAGTTCTTCTTGGCTCGCAGTCTAAACGTAATAGGGTCTGCTAGACTACCGGAATCCATCTCTTGGTTTTTCATTCTCTTATTAAAGTACTATCATCATTTGTGAAGTTGGCTAACGGTGGAATTTAATCCTAATGCTAAGGTTCCAATATTTGTCGCCCGTTTCAAATCAGGTATTAGGAACATGGGTGTGTTTAACAGTTATGGCAATGGATATTGCAAATTATGGACATTGTACTCAAGCTTTCGCAGAAAAGTCCACACTAAATTTTTTCGTGATTAACTTTCGCAATTCGCAGCTTTTTCGTCTGCGGCCCTTGTTCTTAGGAATAGCATATATTAATAGCGTGGTGAGCCTTACACATCTAGTTCATCATGTTCATTGTTTTCGAGCCCAGTTCTTACCATTGTCTTTGTCTCCTCACACCTCTCACTTTTATCGATATTTATTCGTGTAAAGTTACTTGATCGACCTAGACAAAATTTGGCACGAGGCCATCATTTGACCGAACTAAGATAAGAGGGTAGGTTGTAAACCGTACCCCCTTCCCTTCCCCTTCCTCATCCCCCTTCCCCATTCCCTTTGTAACTTACGTGGTATCTATCCGACCGATCTAGAAAAAATTTGGCAAGTGGCCATCACTTGACTATACTTAGATAATAGGGTAGGTTTCAAATCCACACCACCTTTCCCCTTCCCTTTGTAACTTTTTTGGTAACCGCTTGACCGATCTCGAAAAAATTTGGCGCGTGACCATCATTTGACCCAGCCAGATAATAGGGCAGGTTTCAAACCCGTTCCCCCTTCCAAACCCCCTTCTCCCGTCCCCCTTCCCCCTTCCCTTTAAACTTATGTGGTAACTTCTTGTAGACAAGATTTGACACGTGACCATCATTTGAACATACTTTGATAATTAGGGTAGGTTTCAAACCCATACCACCTTCCCCTTCCCCTTCCCCATTCCCCTTCCAACTTCCAAGTTAACGTGGGAACCGCAAAACCGATCTAGACCAAATTTGGCACAAGGCCATCTGTGACCCAACTTAAATAATAGGGTAGGTTTTAAACCTGTACCCCCTTCCCCCTTTCCTTTGTAACTTATGTGGTGACCTCTTGACTGATCTAGACAAAATTTGGCACGTGGCCATCATTTGACCCAACTTAGATAATAGGGTAGGTTTCAAACCCCTACCCCATTCCTTTGTAACTTATTTGGTAACCACTTGGCCGATCTAGACAGAATTTGGCATGTGGCCATCATTTTACCCAACTAAGGTAATAAGGCAGGTTTAGTGATACCTACATAAAAGAGACAGTCACCACAGTAATGCCTGTTAAGTTCACCCATGACTGTTCGAAGGGTGAGCATTCCCATGAAAAAAGTAGAACTGTCAGTCGGTCCCGTCAGCAAAAACCCCTCCCCCTCTTCCTTCCCCCTCCCCTCCCCCTCTCTCCTCCCTCCCCCCCTCCTCTTTCCTTTTTCCTTTCTCCTCCATGTAAACTGTCTTTCAGAGTTTTCCTGGGCAGTGCTGTGTTGGCCAGCTAGTATACAGTACATATAATATATATACATATATATATATATATATATATATATATATATATATATATATATATATATATATATATATATATATATATATATATGTATGTGTGTGTGTGTGTGTGTGTGTGTGTGTGTATATGTATGTGTGTGTGTATGTATATATATATATATATATATATATATATATATATATATATATATATATATATATATATATATATATATATATATACATACATAACAAATTAACTGAGTATATATATACATAACTACATTCTGACCTGGACGCATCGATTCCCAGTGAAAAATGAGAGGTGTTACAGAGGAAAAATTTTCACTGATTGAGTACAAGTAGTTTGTTACGATAATCTGTTTTATGAATTTAGTCTACCCCGTGGTGCTTTCATCTAAGAGAGTTCTTGTTTGTGAAGTTTGAGTTGTCCAAGTAATAGCACTGTTAACTAACCGAGTCAGCATGAACTAGTATCTCCATACATGGCTTCATGGATATTTTGCAATCAATATTATGTTAAACTCAGATGCTAAATTCTCTAATACTGAACGGGACAGATGTATTTATCATGTAAATTCGTTTTACGTGTAAGTTACTAGGAAAGTTAATTCGAAATTTTGAGATAAATGGAGCTGATATTCATACTTTATACTAGTTTTTTTTTTTTTGCTTTATTTAATTATAAAATAGAATGTTTCAACTAATATAAAAAAATACTCGATTATCCTGTGCACAGCTTATATTTTTTCATGCTCTTCTATTCTTTTCTCTAACGATTTCCAGTTTCATGTTTCATACACGCGCCCTTTATTATTTATTAAGTTTTATATTTTTGCAACCAACTTCATGTCGTTTTTGTGTCGTCACCATATCTGAACTATAAACAATTTATCAACAGTAATGTTAATGGCTGAATCAGGTTGAAAATTTTATCATGAAAGAAATATCCATTATCGTGAATCCAGAAAGTGCTATTACTTTGATGAATATTGCTATTTAGAAATTACACTGTAACATCGTCAGCCTCAAAAAGAAACAAGCCCAGGAGATTTACATTAATTATATCACCTTATTTCAAGATGATGCATCAAGGGGTTCATCTATAATGTAAACAAGCAAATCAGTGAAGTTTAACCTAAGATTTGTGTAGTTTACTTAAACATAAATAAACACATAACACACGCACTTACCGGGCTTTTGAGCTTAATTTCTGGCAAGTTCATTGTGCCCCATTGACTTGATTAGTATTTGGAAGAGGTGGTAGCAGGCAGGGCAAAGAAGGCAATTTGGATGGAAATCTCATCTCAAAAATACTTGCTAAGAGCGTAAGTGTAGACATTATCTGCGGTCAGTCCCTGAAAGGGAAAAAGCACGAGGTAAAAAAAATATACTATTATATTTCTAAACGGCAGTCTCCTACCATTTACCATTTTTCTGCGCAGGTCAGCACTCGCTATAGATCTTAGTACTTATTTCTCTACTTCATATCATTTCTTCATTATAGGGTAACCGGTTCCGGCCTTCTCGCTAATATTACAAGCAGCACAACGACTACACTTTAAAGTTGAAACAGATGTGTGCGCACGACATTTATAAGGTCACAACCACTAGACTATAACGCTCAACTGAATATGTATGCCTGACATTTATAAATAACATCATCTTCTTTTGTCTAAGAAAAGACGTAGTAGAACCCTTGGCTTATCTCATTTAGCATCCTTCTTAAGAATGAGTATCAGTATAACTGACAGAGAACAATAGATAAAATCTACATTCTAGAATGTGGTGCAATTTATGTAAAAAAATGCTAAAAGAATGCAAATATTTTACGAATATAATAACAGGTACACCGTAAAGGAGGATGAATCCGTGCAAATGACGTAAGAGGAAGAGAATTTACGTTTTATTTAGAAAGATATTACCGCGCGCTGCCTGGGAAGAGATGAAACCAGAGAACACATGTGGCGAAATAATATCATAAAAGCATGCGGGAAGATGAAATGCGAAATGTATTTTGGGATGAAAACGATTCACATGAGCCTCGTATATTGAGGGAAATGGTTTTAAAATATTTCTGGAATTGTATTTCTTCTTTTATTTTTTATATATATATATATATATATATATATATATATATATATATATATATATATTTTTTTTTTTTTTTTTTTTTTTGCTTCCTGAACTTTACAAGCGATAGCATTTGCCTACTAGTATACAAAAATTAAGTTTTAAAAAATACATAGTTTTTCAAATTTTGTTTTCTACTGACATAACTGGACAATTAAGATGAATCCTTTAACCGAAAAATTACTTGTCTTTCACATCGTTTGTTGTGAACAATGCATTATAACTGGTATTACTGGACATACAGTTGTTGAACAAACAAAAAAAAAGATAATGAAAGATAGGAAAACTTATGGCTCAGTTATGGAAAACCTTGCTTCGAAAATTCATAGAAATTAGATTAAAAACCTTATACTGTATATGTGAACGCAGCCCAGTTCACCCTTCTCTAAGACTTTCCCATTTCATTTTCCTTCATTTAGTTTATAGAAAAAACATACCCTATCACAAAAAAACATTAAGAAAGCAATAGTGCAATAGTAGTGTGTTAAAAGTTCCGAACATAAAGAGTAAAAATCATCTCTGTTAATATATTTAATTTTTGTAACGTCTGGATTTTTTCATAAATAGATTAAAATTTTTCGTAGAAAAAGAAAGGAACCAAATCGTTTATATGACTGGACTACCTCCGGTGAATTCATTCAGATTCAGATTTCTTCAAATAGTTTCAGAATTTAAACAGAAATGTAAGGCCCGGTTAAATAAATGAAACTCCCCAGTGCTGTTGTAAAAAAGTCAGTTTTTTTTTTTTTTATTTCGTTTGCATATAAACTTATTTACTAAGTTGCCCAACTTTGCTACAGGAAAAAAATAAAAGCCGAGATTATAAATCACACGGAAATCTTTTAATGTAAGAGGATTAAACAAAAGAAGAACTCTTCAGGAAATACCAACTTTGAGAGTGGTGAGGGCAACGTTTTTTTTTTTCTAAAGAAGAAAGTAATCACTCTAGGAACAGCATGAAATCCCCGTTAATGAATGAAGCTTTATCATCAGTGTGGTTACGCAGTCCAGTCCAGAAGTTTTCAGAACAATAATATTGCAAAATATTCTTTCCATAAATTCTGAAGGATGAGTTAGATATCAAACGCACTTCACTATTTCATAATACGATTGATTTTCTTGCCTGAACTTTCCAGATATTTGGAAACTATATTTTGAACATTCTCTTCACATTCCTACATAAATTTTCCCGTTTTCACCAGTAAGTTGAAGCCGAAAGAAATTTTCTAGAGATGGAATGCAACAGAGAAGTATGAATTTTACTGAATTTCACATTGCCTTTCGGAAAATTACATGGCACAAATTTCAACACCGTGAGTTAATCAAATTTCCCAGACGTCAAAGGAAATCTAATTGAGAAACAGCTCATTTAGATGGCTGGAGACATCTTTACAGAAACCGTACTGTTGCCATGTTGCCACTTTCAAAATGCTTTTTATTTTTACCGTGAAATTATTCGTAATAATTAAGCACAACGAGTAAGCAGATTCGATCTTTCACAGTAAATTCCAGCCATTCATGCATACTGCAGCTAGTTGCCCTATCAGATACCGAGATTTATATGAGAATTGTTTCTATTAACATATGAACAGTTCGCCGACACACTAACACACAATCAAAAAAATGTATATATATGTGTATATATACAGTATATATATATATATATATATATATATATATATATATATATATATATATATATGTGTGTGTGTGTATATATATATATATATATATATATATATATATATATATATATATATATATATATATATATATATATATATATATATATATATATATATATATACACACACACACACACACACACACACACACACACACACACACATATATATATATATATATATATATATATATATATATATATATATATATATATATATATATATATACTGTATATATATTAGTGGCAAAGACAAATGACTTAGGTCCACGTTAATGATAAGTAAGGTGAATTAAAATGGAATTAATTACTCATACTTTACCGAATATCACTTAATTCAATTTATTACCGTCACTTCCAAAGTATTTAAGCAATTTTTGTACGAGTATTTATTTATTTAATAAAATAATTGATTCTTGATATTACAAAGAATGAAAATCTTTCATGTGCCAGCAACTATTTTTTTCCTCTGTCACTTGCAAAATAATTGATTTTGGAGCCATTCTTTGCTAAAGTTTTTCTTTTATAAGAATTGTAAAGCTCTTTCTGGATCCTACCAGAATAATCATCTTCCTCTCAACATCAGTTAATGGCTGACTTGTGGTTTCTTATCCTGTAAGCCTTCCGATTTTAACAGTTAACTTCCGTAATGCCACGAATGATTTTATCAGGTTTATCATACAAAACTGTCCTATAGAATATTATTTCTTCACTGATAAATCCGACACCTTGTGAGTCTGAGTAAAGATGAGAAACCCTTATAACCACAAAATCCTCTGCAGTAAACTATAGTTGCGTAAGATTCTAATATTTTCATCACCTCCATGATATGTAGCGATAAAGATTCTTTTATTGTGTTCTGTCTCTTCTCAGCCATTCCCCATCTTTTAATCCCGGATGAATCGTCCCTGACTTGAATATTTGATCTTAACGAACTTCCCAGTTAACAAAGTTGGAATAAAGTCGATGTCTCCAAGTGTTTAAAACATAACTTTCGTTAAAATCTGGAGAGTATAGATGAGAAATGATGTATAGGAACTTAAGTTTCTTCAGAGGTTTCAAATTCAATACTACGTCCATATTCTCTTCGAAAAATAACAATTAAAAAATGCGCCGAAGTTTCTTCGGCGCAATCGAGTTTTCTGTACAGCGTATAATGCTGTATGAAACTCTCACCGAGGCCCATGAAACTTTCAGCCACGTTCCGGTGGTGGCCGGTGTTGTTGGCACCTATAGCGGTTCCAGGCGCATGATCACGACTAACTTTAACCTTGAATAAAATAAAACTAATGAGGTTAGTGGGCTGCAATTTGTTATGTTTGATGATTGGAGGTGGATGATCAACCATACCAATTTGCAGCCTCTAGCCTCAGTTGATTTTAAGATCTGAGGGCGGACAGAAAAAGTGCGGACGGACTGACAAATAGCCATCTCAACAGTTTTCTTTTACAAAAACTAAAAAGCTATGTATTCACAGAACACAGTTTTAATGTAAAGTCTGGGACAAAATTTGTTATGAATCTTGAAATTACTAAGGAAAACAATACAAGTAAAACCTTAACCCTTTTCTACATAGAAACTATATTGCAAAGGATGAATGTGAACACTAGATATCGGATAATGGCTAAGATAAACCTGCATTCAACAGTCTTGCTATTCTTCGGGAATGTAAAAATGGAATAAATGGAATGGAAATGGGTCACTCACGGAAACTACTTCAATTATTTAGAAAGACAAGGGGGAAGAGTTAGAAGGCTGAACTATCATCATTTAAAAAAAGAATGAGGAGTCATTTTTTCATGTTTACGAAATATAAAGAGTAGAGCTATAATGATTATGCTATTTAAAGATTGAAGAGTTATTTCGTTCAAACACTTATAAGGTAACCAGGGTTCGACAATTCTATGATCGTTACAGGCATAATTTGGGGCTATTGAAAAGGAGGTTGGAAATCACACATATTTTACCGAAGGAGAATAAGATTTTACCGAAATGATTTGGAAGGAGATATTCACCTATACAATAAGTTTAATGAAAATTTTTGAAATAAAATATTCAAACCATAATCTAGTCCCAATATGTAACTAGAAATTTAGAAATTCAAATAAACCATTATATAGTTATGTCGTCAGTTAAATATTTCTCTAATACACTGATATTGATATTGAAGTACGTAGAGTCTAGGCAAAACCAAAATCCGTTGCAAGTCATGTATTCTAAAAGTATTCACGGGCGTAATCCAATTCCCACGTTCACTTGTTATTGGAGTAAGCGGATTCACAAAAATTATTTTCAACTTTCATCGATTTCTTCTCGTCCGCTTCGTGAAGCTGCATATTTTTATTTTATTTTCAGAAATTCTATTACCCTTACAGGCAAATATACATTCATTTTTCCATTACATCAAAGATAAGCATGAGTATCTTTCTTTTGAATATTTTATCTTCCTGGAAAGGGTATTATATATATATATATATATATATATATATATATATATATATATATATATATATATATATATATATATATATATATATATATATATATATATATATACTGTATATATATACATATGTGTGTGTGTTTGTTCCAAATAAGATCTTGGACGTAGTAGCATGTGATAAAAAAAAAGCCAGTAGTCTGGAAATCATCTTACTTGTTTATAAAAATTAAACAGAGAAGGAGTGCAGACTAGGAATATTCATAACAATTCTTAGAACGTTAATATAAACCTTATAAATATATTAAGTCTTGAGACGAACTATGTGCTGGCCTGTCAGAAGTACATCTGGCCGGTGCAGTTATGCTGGCGTTGGAGGTTGACACAGTTAGATACAGCGGATATCTGACGCATTCCTTTGCGCTTTCTGATCACAGCCTAAGTGCGTGGAGACAGTGTGATCCTTCAAACATTGAACCAGTCTCGTCAAGCTTCCGGAGAGAAGTGATAAGTGAGTGGGTATGTGCGTGCACTCTCTTATGGTATATTATGAGAGGAACAGACAATAGCAAGGGGACTTCGTTTTGTGGCTGGGTATGATTTGCTTGTTATGCAGTGTTTAAGAACTGCCACTATGAAGATCTGTTATTTGCGGCCATAGAAGTGAGTAAGATAACCCATGAACACATATCTTTTCTAGACATTATGTGGAAATACCGCATTTGTGTTGCAGTGAAATTCCTCTGTTTGTCCATTGTGCATTTTCCCGTTTGGTTCACCATTGCGTATTTTTACGTTTTGAATACTGATTTATTTAAACACCATTTCAGGTTTTAACATATGTTTCTTTTAACAGGAATTCTGAGTTCGTCCTGAGAGGACGAATATTTTGGAAGTGGTGTTTATTTTCACATACACTCTGACATTTATTGTGGTCGAGAATAATGATGACCTGTTTATTTAATCTGATGACCAGCGTGTTAGTCACTAGTACTGGTTGGTCTAGAATCATTAATTCGATGGATTGTGCATCAGAATTTCCTCTAGTTAAGATTTCCATTTGTGGGGAGTGTGAAACACCCCATTTCATGACCGTAGCTTTCGCTGAATTACTTTCATTAAATTTGCAAATAAAGTCTAGTTTTGTATCTCAGCGTTTAATTCCAGTAGGCCTTTGAGTATAGATTCAGTGAGAGGAGTCGACGAGGGAGAAGGAATTTGCTGACCCAGGGCTGGCCACCGCTACCAGAGAATCTTAGGGGTGTAAGATGATAAGATGCTGTTCTTAAAACAGATACAGTAAGAGATTATGACCCTATCTGACCTAGGTATAGGGTCATAATAATTATCATGGGAAAACAAAGGCATTTTCAAGTACCCTTAAATAACTGTCAACTGGTGACTGCGATTATACGAGCAATGTGACCTCCTTCAGGAAAGATGTTTTCTATAATATATCGTAAGAGCATGATATAATACTGGTAATTATTCTTTTAACATCTAATAATTTCCAGGCACAAATTTTTCTTGCAACGAACAAAAACACGTTTAATACTTGAGAAAACATATAAATTTATTCATTATGACTGAAAATCTCCGGTAGCGGGCAATGGAGTCTGATTTAAAAATGGAGGGAGAGAGGTAAAAAAAAAAAAAAAAAAGATTTGAGTTCAAGTAGTCTTTCAGACTCCATTATATCTAAACAACTAGCCATGAAGAGGAACCATTTTTCCCCGTCTTTCGGAGACTTAATGCCATCACACTCAACTGGTCCCGGTACTTTTCCTCGCTTTCTGTTGAGAGAGAGCTTAAAGCTGATCTGGGCTGGAACGTTATGTAATGCGATGGCCGTAGGAAAATATAATTTATATGTTAAGGATCTCGGTGCCAGGCCGATCGGAATTTAAAAAACCTCATTTCTTCCGTGATTGGTGCGATCAGTCCCAAAAATCAGCCAATAATCGAGTCCTCACTCAAAAATGAAAATGAATTCTCACAGCTATCAGTGAAAACAGTTCGTTTCACGAGAGAGAGAGAGAGAGAGAGAGAGAGAGAGAGAGAGAGAGAGAGAGAGAGAGAGAGAGAGAGAGAGAGAGATTGGAAATCACTTTAAGGGAATTGTGATTTACATGTAAATGCTTATATAATGAAAAAAAATTAAATAAAAATTTCAGTTGCTATTAAGAAATAAATTCCATAGCCTAAAATAGCTGTTTGTGGAATACGTGACAATTTTATGCTAAAATTATTCATTCTATGGCATTCTCAGTATATAACCAAGAAATTATTTCCCAACACATCATTAACCGGCTCTCCAAATTATCAGAGTGGCTGTAAAAGAATATATCCTCAATTCAGTAAGGTTGTTAATCAAAGGCAAAACTACCATGACTTAAGAAAAAAAGGCTAAATGTTCCAAGTACTTTCAAAAGTTCATGATTTGTTCAGTGATATTTTCCTCATTTTAGTTTTCTGTAATAGAAAACTATTGTGCCAGTTTTATCTGTCCGTCCGCACTTTATTCTGTCCGCACTTTTTTCTGTCCGCACTTTTCCTGTCCGCTCTCAGATCTTAAAAACTACTGAGGCTACAGGGCTGCAAATTAGCATGTTGATCACCCACCCTTCAATTATCAAACATACCAAATTGCAGCCCTCTTGCCTCAGTAGTTTTTATTCAAGGTTAAACTTAGCCATAAGCGTGCTTCTGGCAACGATATAGGACAGGCCACCACCGGGTCATGGTTAAAGTTTCATGGGCCGCGGCTCATACAGCATTATACCGAGACCACTGAAAGCTAGATCTATTTTCGGTGGCCTTGATTATACGCTGTAGCGGTTGTACAGAAAACCTGACTGCGTCGAAGAAACTTCGGCGCATTTTTTACTTGTTTATTCTTGGAAACAGATAGCTGTTAATTTAATATATTTATTAATTCATTTAATTTATATTTGAAAGAATTTTGAATCATTAGATATCATTTTCAGTTTTAAAAATCATGCAATCACTTACGTGGTGCTTGAACATACCTTGTTCGCAAATGGAAGACCTTTATGGTTCAAATACGGATTTCACATCCGAAGGAAAATACAAATGAAAAATTATATTTATAGACGTAACGTAACTTGTAAACATTATTCATGAATTTTTCGTTGATTCATAGGTTTGACTTTGGCGCCTTTCAACATTAATAACATTTTATTGACTACTCTTTATGTACTGCCATATCAGGCTAGTTTACCTCATCGGAATTCGAATGTTCAGTAAAATAAAAAAACGCGCTATCGTACCGCAAGTATAAAGAAAAATTTATTACCAATATACGTTTCTAGTCCGCATATTAACTAAAATGTTAACTACTACTTGCCACTGGCAAGCATCAAGAGACCTGAATAAAACCGTTATTCATATATAGCGTAACTTTGAAGGACCTCAGACATATACAAAAAAAGACGGCCCAGAAATTCGGTGTTCAACTTGTAACAGCGAGTAGCTAGATGTTTGGTGGGGGATTACATAGGCACCATTTGCCTAAATCATAACGACTTTCAAGGAGCCCCGTCATTTGTAGTAGGAGTTAAGTCGTTGTCATCATGGGGATCAAGGAGTAAGGGGAGCAATAGCAAAGGCCTCTACTACTGGTCCCCTACTCTAACGTATCTCCCACTTTCCCCAGTTCATTGTAGTCTAAAGCAAAGAAAAATATAATAAAATATAATAATATAATAAAATACTTGCAATTCAATATATTAATGAGCCTTTATAAAAA
>NC_089751.1:19427134-19439634 GCF_040412425.1 Macrobrachium rosenbergii | reverse complement strand
CTCTCCTCTTACCCTTTATTTTTCGTTCCTCCCACACGCCATACTACGTCACCCTCTTTCATTTGGTGTTTTCCCCTTTTTAGGTTCCCCTTATATGACCCTCTCGCTGCTATGGAGCGGATTCCAGCAATTATGATGGTGCTGCTGTAGTCACTTAACCAAAAATATAAATATATATTATTTTTCCTTACTACAACTTTCTTGCGGTATCTTTTTCACCTTATATCCAAGACAGACGTTTCTAACATGTAATCAGGCACGTTTGTTATTTTTTTTTTACAATCATTGATGATAATAATTGGCTGAGATTACTGAAGAATGTAAGTTATTATCCCGAAGCATATAAATATGTCTTATTTGCTTATTCAAAAAAGTGAATTTTTAACATTATTTTCAATGATGATGATGCTGACGATTTAAAGCGTCAGAATTGTACAAGTTCGGATAATTCGTTTAAGAATATGGGTTACACGACAATAATTTCCTTTTCTATGGTAACAACTGAGTAATAATTTGGTCAATACAATGATCTGAAACTCATGTCATGACAGGTCACTTAAACATTCATACATTGTTTTTGGCTAGTTTCTTGTGTAATTGATTTGATAGGTACATAATAAGAGGTCAAAAGCTTCATCCCTTTAGAATTATTGTCCTGCTTCTTTTGCTACTCCGTTACACAGCCACACACACATACATATACATACATATATATATATATATATATATATATATATATATATATATATATATATATATATATATATATATATATATATATACATATATATATACATATATACATATATATATATATATATATATATATATATATATATATATATATATATATATGTATATATATACATATATATATATGTGTATATATATATATGTGTGTGTGTGTGTGTGTGTGTGTGTGTGTGTGTGTGTGTGTGTGTGTGTGTGTGTGTGTGTGTGTACTGTATAATGAAAAATTATACCGTAAACGCTATTGTACCCCTCGCACCTTTCAGCAAAGTAAACTCCAAACTAATGTCCCTGCAACAGTCTAAAGCAAGTTCTCGGAAGTTTTGATGGGCGTTACAAAGCCAGTGCCTGTCGCCCTCTAAGCCTTTCCTTAACCCCAGGCACGAATACCTGCTACCAAATTCCTTATGAAGGCAAAAGAAACAAGTACTCGTTATTGTTTCCTTGCTACGTTTCTTTCTTTAAAATTTTGCCGCATTTACTGTCTAAGAGAAAAAAATCAAAAGATCTAATTTCGAAACATTGGGATTTTAGGGAAATCTGGCAAAACAAAAAAATATAAGCGTAATTTTCATGATCACGAGAAATGTATAATGTTCAACTAATAATTTAATGAAGTATAATTTTCGAGATAAATATAATTTTTTTTTTTCAAAAGAAATACAATTCTCAACATAAAATGATTTTCCTAGACACAAAGGAAAAATTTTATGCTGTCTAGATTATTTCGTAAATGTTTTGCACCAACATTTAATGCTGAGCATGACCATTTAAGTATATATCATGAAATCCCATTATGAATGCACATTATTAGGTATTTGATGTTAGGCATTTCAAATGTATATCTGATTACCAAACTAGTTTAAACTCCATCCTTACTTTTAGCTTTTACGGAGGATGTCTAAAATTACATTTATACTTTACTTTTAATTCAGAGTACAACCTAACCATTTGGTTTTAAAAAGAAGTAGGGGTACCTTGTGGATATGTTTTGCATAGAAAATAGGGGAATTAACTTTAGCGATGTTGTTTTTATTGGCATGAAATTATTTACGAAGAGAATGAAGATAGCCTATGAAATATGTCATTACTTACTCTTACTAATTCCATTTCTTCCCCTCCCCAGCCCAATTCTTTATACAAGCAAAAGTCTGCTGTAAGTATTGGAAGAGACTTCCAAAAATGTAAAAAGAAAGCAAGATTTAAACTGAAAGTAACATTACTTGATGAATTTTTAACCGTCGTATTTCCAGTTCTGAGAATCTTATGACAACATTTATCCGTTCCCCGCTTCTAGAGTTCCTCAAGTGCCCAACAAATATTAGCAACATAATTCTTGAAATGTCGGAGAAAAATAAACAAACTACTGAGATGATGTTCTCCCTATCATTTTCCGGATAGTTTCAAGTGCTGTCCGCCCAAACATAGTACAGCTCCCCTTCAATGAAAGCACTTACGGATCGCGGGGGGGGGGGCACCTGGGTACGTGGCCCCCCATGAAAAATAATGACAAAATAATAATATTGAAGATTTCGGTAATAATAAAATAAATCAGAAATATAAAAATGGGGAAAAAATAAAAAATCTATTATAGAAATAAAATTTAGAGAAAAATTAATAATTATATATATGTATATATATATACACATATATATATACATATAATATATACAGTATATATATGTATATATATGTGTGCGTGTGTATGTGTGTGTGGTTGTATAATAAAAATTGGTGGCCCCGCCATGAAATTTTTCTGGATCCGCTAGTAAACGAAAGATACCGCGCGGCCTGTGCTCAGCTCACGAATATGATAGAAAAAGCTTGTTTTAGTGACAAGCAGAACAAAGTGATACCATTGCCTGGTTCCATCAGTGATGGAAGAAAAATCAATGACAAAATTCGCATGGGACGCAAAAAAAAAAAAAAAAAAAACTCATTAAGATTTGCGAGTGACACATTATAGGCTAGTCCTAAAAATTTTGTGTAATGAACTAACTGGTAAGACGTTTTTTCTTGATTACTTAGACGTTGACAATTTACGAATATATTTAACTTTCTTAACACTTCCAGTTATCAACGTTGGCACTTATCATCTCGGAAAACTAATAAAAAACAATAAAATGAGAGAGAGAGAGAGAGAGAGAGAGAGAGAGAGAGAGAGAGAGAGAGAGAGAGAGAGAGAGAGATTCTTTGCAGAAATAGTGCATGTATCTCATGGAAATGGAGAGATAAGTGTCACTGCTGTAAAACTTTTGCATTTGTCCTGGGATATGAGATACGACCCGTGCCTAAGTTGTCGGAAACAAGCACAAAAACACACAATTGCAGCGAACACTGCCCCGCCTTGCAAGAGCAGAGCGCAAAACTTTGACACCCAAGCGATAAATGTACAGACTTTGGTGAATAAAAAATCGACTGCTAGAAACTGGCAGATCGTAAATCAAGGTCTCGAGATGGACGAGCAGGAGTACTCTGCAACTATATAGAAAATGATTGACATTCTGTTATTTTTATAAATTACTTGGAATACAGTCCCGACCGTTGAGAAGCGGATACAAACACTAAATGAGCATTCGGACAAAAAGGACGAAAGGCGTAGCATAAAAAAGGACAAGGAAGATCCTTCGAGAGACAATGAACAGGATCACCCAATGCCAGGAAACAAATTCCTAGCGGTATTTTGTTCTTATAGTTTCTACCTCATTTTTACCTCATTCAGTAAAAACTGATAAGAAAATCAAAAGATATATAAAGAAAGCGACATTAAACATGAGACCAGCAGACGTCGACCAATTTAGTTATTTGACAATCAGTATTACTTAGAATTCAAGCATTTTCAGCGAGAAAAAAAATGCAAACGATCCTTAGAATTGCAAATATGTGTCCCTCGAGACACAGCAAGCCTCTGTTTCATAAAGAATTGTTATTTATATCAAAGAGAGAGGTTATATTATTCTTCCTGTTATGAGTACCATTTTACTATTGGAAAATCGTTCTTTGACCTCGATAACACAGAAGACGGAATTAGAAGTTATCAGTGGTGTGATTTATATTGTGAGTTATCTTAATAGCGTTCATGAATTTTACAGTTCTGGTGCTTATAAAATACCGAACTGGTTGTTATTATCCTGTAATGCATCACGTAAAAAAAAGAGGAATTTCACGGCCTTCCAATACACAGATTTGCTGATTCTTAACGTCGCCAATGATGTAACAGTTTCATTTAGTACACGTTGAAGGAATGGTGCCTTCAAAAAATACTTTTCCGCCACAACTCCATCACATATATTGCCCAAAAGCAACGTCCAGGGATGAAGACATCGCCATAAGATCATGCTGATAGCAGTTTCCCTATGTGGAAGAAAAAACCACCTTGGTGCGGGCAGCGAATGTATCATCAAGATAAGTAAGGGATCCTTGCAAAGATATGTCGATGGTTTCGGTCACCGCGATATACAGCATGTGAGATACTCTATTGACGTTACATAAACCGTGAACAAATATTCTCAAAGTTCAAATAATACCGATCAGGCAGTGACGAGAGAGAGAGAGAGAGAGAGAGAGAGAGAGAGAGAGAGAGAGAGAGAGAGAGAGAGAGAGAGAGTAAATCTAGGGAAGGGCAGATTGTTTGTGAAGTGTATGTAATTATATATATATATATATATATATATATATATATATATATATATATATATATATATATATATATATATATATATATATATATATATATATATATTATATATATATATAATATATATATATATATATATATATATATATATATATATATATAAACTTATAAACTCGTGAATATTTCTTTTCCATGTCATCAAACTCAGGCAAACACAAGATGGCTCCACATAGGTAAAGCTCTGGGCCTGAAAAATTTTCATGACCGCAGAGTAAAAGAATAAACCAGTCTTTGTGTTTTGAGGGAAAGAAAATAATAATAAAAAAAGCTCGAACTTAGAGCTCTGCATATGGTCGTTCCGGCATTCTTTCATTGCTGTTGAAAAAAGGCACATGAGGAAGGAGTCAATTCAACGCAAGCAAGAAAAGTTCTTGTGATGATCTTCGCAGTTCTCTGTGGTTTTTGTGATGATACCTAATTTCAGCCTTCCTATTCACGGAAACGTAAGAATATCCTAAGTTAAAAATTATATATTTTACCTATAATCTGGGAAACTTGATGATGTAGGCAATTGCAATACTTTTTCATACTTCAAAAGTGATAACAATAGTTTGGGAAAATTTCAAAATTGGTGTGGTAATTCTAATAACCTTTCACCACTGCTCAGACTTAGCAGAATAGTAACCAAGTGTTACAAATACATTTCCAGCCTTTTATAATAATAATAATAATAATAATAATAATAATAATAATAATAATAATAATAATAATAATAATAATAATAATAATAATAATAATAATAATAATAATTTTCTACACAAAAAGCCTTTACCGACAAAGGAGGTCCTTAGAAACTCTTGATTCCAAAAATGAAATGCAATCAAAATAATACCCATGAACAGATTATAATATTGTAACCAATGTGTACTCGAAATCAGAATGAGGATCACCAACTAAACATATTCAATCTAATCGTCACACATTAGGTGTCCAAGGGGGCAAAAAAGCTTGGCTCCTGCTGATTGGCTAATAATAGAATCTCGCGCTCTGATTGGCTTGATCAGCTTCCGAGAAAATCTGGCCAGACAGTAAAAAAAAAAAAGCCAGCTATCACGATTTGTAAGTTGTTTCCTGTGATTTTGTAATAGACTATATTGAAACTGTATTTCTTTGGAACAATAAATCGTCTGTCTTACCACAGGTTCAGATTGCCTGACATTGCCAGGCCTCGTGATTCTATCCCTGGCCTTGTTATTTTTTCGTTCTTTGTAACCTTATTTCTTTAAGTTTGTATATCTATCACCTCATTCTGGAATAAAAAAAAAAGCAACCCCACTGGTATCCTTTTTGCTACAGATCTGAATAAAACTAGCTCTCAGGAGACAAGGACACAGTGGTGTTTTTTTACATCAAAGGCGTGCACATATTTAATGTATTTTTATATATTATAATATTCATATAGATTACAGATCGGAACATTTGCAGAGATTAAAGTTTCTGATACCTCACCAATTTGATGGACCTGAAGTTGATCCGTACGATTTTTTTATTTAAAAACATATATGAAGTCTTACGTTATCATGAGTAAAAATAAAAAAAAATAAAAAATTACATATAATACATGACCGAGATTCCAAGAATTGACATCAACAATAAATTTCATTAGGTGTGTCCATCAGTTACTATAAAAATAATTAAATGAACGTGAACTAATTACTGTCATTATCAGATCAGATATATCTAATCAGAAGTTACACGTCCTCCTTTCAGGTAAGCCAATAGGATTTGATATTAATAATGAAGAATATTATATGGCCAATACACTATACCAACTAATTATATCATGAAGAATTGTGCCGAGAGCAAAATTCTTGCTGGCCTTGTGACCGATGGCATTCAAGGTAATATTCTAATAGTAACACGAAATTATTCATTCATGTTCCATTCCCTTCTGGGATATTCTGAAGCTTTTAAAACTTACTCAGTATAAAAAAAAACTAATGTTTTTGCCCATGTAAAACCGATACGAGAATAATGCACATTATTATTATTATTATTATTATTATTATTATTATTATTATTATTATTATTATTATTATTATTATTATTATTAATCTGCAAGCTTTGCAATTCTGACATGTCCTGGAAGTGTTTTGTTATTATTATTCTCTGGCTCACTGGGAACCCAGAGTGGGTATTAATAAAATTTTTATATCTTTATAATTCCAATTATATTTTTACTGCAATATAGCCAAGTATGAGTTTTCCAGTCACACACAGTTACATATATCTTCACGAATGAGACATACTATTATAATCGTTATTAGGAATGAAATGCTCCGATATTAAAGGAATCTCACAACCTTTTACCTACAGCTTCTTTGCTCAGACCTCTCATATAAGCCATCCATTACTACGTATAAAAGACACGTAACAAAACATTCTCTCAGACCTATATATCAATTATATTATCTAATCTACAGGCTTCGCTTCCATCTGAAAAAAAAACTTTTAATCTCTCAAAAAACTTATTTCCTACAGCACTTATATTGTCATATTTTCTAAGAAGAACCTCTCTCTCTCTCTCTCTCTCTCTCTCTCTCTCTCTCTCTCTCTCTCTCTCTCTCTCTCTCTCTCTCTCTCTTTTTTTTTTTTTTACCTGCATACATATTCCTGGTAAGGTAAGTAATGTTAGCCTCTATTTTCCAAGCAGTCACCTCCGTCACCTTTACTGTTAAAGAGAAAGAGACTATTTTGTATTTCTGTTGTCAACAGAACGTTTCCCTTGTTCAGACGTACCTTATAATTCCTGCTCGGCCACTCATCCACCCTGTCTCTCACATGCTGCCGTACTTCACTCGTAATCTCACCAAATTCTGGTGTCTTTCTCATCTTTATCATCTTAATTGCTCACTTTACATATTCATCGCGACTTACAACAACCCTTTCCATCCCTAAACTATTTACTTCCTAGCTGAGATTACCAGTGTGTTGTGAAAGTATCATTGTGTGGCTGACTAAAATACTGAAGGTTTGTCTTGATGAGAAAAAATATTCTGAAAGAACGAGACAGAGGAATCATTGAGTTTTTTAGGCTAACTAATGCAAAAGACTAATCACTAATGACTAGTAAACCATGAAAGGTGTAGGGTTGGTCTTTGACTGAAAAAAGCAATTAAGTTGACACATGTCCTGATGGGGGAAAGAAGAACGTGAATTTGGACAAGGAAAGTGTTGCAATCATCTGTTTGTTATGAAAATGCTGAGAGATTTGGGAGTGGCAGGATGTAATTAGATGTAGTGCACACCGATCTAGAAAGGAGGTTGTAACAGCATCAATAAAATGGCAATGCGGAGAGATTTAAGGATGTATGGTTTGCAAGATAACATGCAGACTGCAATTAAAAGTGTCTATGATAATGAAAATTTACTGTTAGATTATGTAAACCACAGTGGTTGATCAGGTATAAAAGTGGATCTCAGGCAATGTGCTTTGTATATTCACTGAAGTTTATTTTCTTGATGATGGATGGAGCAGTGTGAGAAATTAAAAATGGGCATTTAATGGTATACTAAGGTAACTGGTGAGAAAAATGGGCAACGAATGAATGGGGTATTCAAAGTCTAAAATGTTTAGATAATATGTGAATGATTTGCGATAGGGGAGGGTAACCACAGAAACTAGTCAAAAACTTTAAAGTAGGAATGTTGCAGTTACAGAAATCTTATTTTTCTGGATTGCCAACTCTTAGGATTATTAGTCTATATACACACACACACATATATATATATATATATATATATATATATATATATATATATATATATATATATATATATATATATATATATATATATATATATATGTGTGTGTGTGTGTGTGTGTGTGTGTGTGTGTGTGTGTGTGTGTTTCATGAATGCATGAATCTAACGAGTCACTTCGTATAAAGCAACCAATCCTAAAATAGAAATTCAAGATTCAACGTCAAAATGTTAATAATTTTTGACATAACTATTTTCGACATCAGCTGTCGAAGTGCAGTGGAGTGAAAACTGATTTGGTTGCTATGTTCGCAAATGCATTTCTATTTTTATAATTTACAGATGAATAACGGGCAGCTTTTCGAGTGATACTTTTAAAATAAAGGGTAAACAGAATCCATTTAAGTTTTAAAAAATAAAGGGACTCTATCAGAATCGAGGGTGAATTCGAAAACAGTTCCATTATGTTGGCCTTCCAATTTCAATTGTTTGTTTATGATTGAGTCCATACATTTAAGCGCTTATTCACAATCATATAGAATGTATCGAGCTATATTCGATAGTTCTGAATATGTATGTAATAGCAACTGAGACAATTATATATACGGATCCGGTTTTTATATGTATGCGCGCGTGTTTTCATGTTGAAATTAATATTAACAGTGTTTGAAACCAATGACTTTCTTCGAAGAAAAAATCTGTTTTAAGCGGATAAAAACAGTTTACTGAACAGTGGCACCTCATCAGAAGTTAGTATCTTTTTTCATTTATAAGGTTTTATAACCTCTCTGTTCATAAAATCCGACGTATTCCATTGAATTATCGTAATGATACTGACACTATGAATTAACAAATGCCTACAAATGATAGGTTTCTTTTTTATTAAAACAAGCACTATTAATGCATTCAGTACTGATTATCAGTGATTGTTTAATATTGTTATACCTGGATTATAGGTCACCCCATACTGTGCCGATAGTTTGTCTGTATTATGGTATACATTAATAAGAAAGTGTTTAGGAGTAATCACCTATCAGATTTACTGGTGTTCACTAGGTATAATTAGAAGAAAAAATGCAATTGGGTGCCAGATATTCAATTATGCTGTTCTCAAGAGTATTCAATAAATTCTTGAGGGATCCTTGCAAGACGATCTTTTATAGCATTATTGGTGTATGCATACTTTAAAGAACGAGCGTTATGCTGAAGAAGATTCTTTCACCAATAGTTTACATAGCAGACAAAAGTAAGTTTTAATTCTTCGTCTATTGTTCCTGTTGCTTTTACTTCCTCTTTTCTTCCTGCGCCGGCATCAAAAGACCATAGAACTGCTTCCGGAATCATCGAGCAACCTCAAAGATCAACAATTCTGGATAGCCAGCAATCAGCAAGACAAACAACCGCCAATACGCTACGACGATCTCGAAGAATTGCCAATAGACTAACGAGTGATTCTGCCGTTACACAAAAGGGAAACAAATTGTCTTGTCATTGTTTCTTTTTTATCTCGATACGTTTTCTTACATGTATCACAAACGGTTTTGTTTATTAGGAGTGAATGGGTCAGCTTATCATGTAAGCGAATGCTTTCTTCAACCGAGAAGGATAAGTGTGAATTTTTCTTCACACACAAATATTATTATTATTATTACTGTTAGTAGTAGTAGTAGTAGTAGTAGTAGTAATTAAAGATTTGTAACACTTCCCATTACTGCAAACATAATTGTAATTTTTCAGATAATGAAAACTGAAACCATTTTACCCAATAGCATCAAAAATGGAAAAATGTCATAGACCAAAGAAAAAAGTTAGCCATGAGCAGAGTTATGCCATGAAAATATTTGTAAGGAAAATGATCGTAACTAATTAGCATCTAAAACGATGTATTATCGTAGTGGGAATCACCTAAACAAATGAACCAATTTCGTTTTAAACAGAATATTTATAAGAGAGTGACTAATTTGTGGGGAGAGAGACTGAGACAGACTATATAGACTTGGTAAACTTTGAAGTAAATCTCCTTTCGATGTGAGGTGACAGGCGAGCTCCTTTAAAGGCGTCCTATGATTTCATGAAGGCAATTTAACACTGGGGTGAATTTAAATTAAAATATCTCTTCCCCTCTCTCTCTTTCGCTGTTTCGTTTACGTCCTGGCTATGATTCAAAGGAAACACTCAGGCCAAGCGCTAGGACCTATGAGGTTATTCAGTGCTGAAAGAGAAATTGAGAGTAAAAAGGTTTTAAAGGTGCACCAGGAGGAAATCTTGCAGTTGCACTGTGCATCAACTGTTACGAGAGGGTGGAAAGTAAAATGGAAGAATGAGAATATGAACGGAGGTAAGTATAAGAGCAAAGGGGTTGCAGTTGGGAGTCGAAGGGACGTTGCAAAGACCTGTAAGTAATGCCTACAGTGGACCGAGTGAGGCGGACTGACTGCATTAACCCCCATTCCCTCCCTACGGGGAAGGAGAAACTCAGGACGTTGCGGTATAAGGAAACCTTTCGTAACCTCAGGATAAGGGAGCCCTTTTCGTCGAGAAAGGGGTTTTACTTTGCAATAATACAAGATTAAAGTAATTGGTTTTTATATTATTTTATCTATTAACTATAGATAGGATTTCATTTAAAATACAGTTTATTTTTTCCCTTTCTAGTCGTTTGACTTTAATTCGAATATTTCAATTTATTTGTTTCCGTTTAAACATGGCTGATTTGTATCTTATCAAAATATGAATTTCATTAGTTAATTCTTCTTTAAATTACATAAAATATTTTTCTATAAACAACAATATCTACATTTGCTATTAATATACCTGTATATTATTTTTCTGTTCGCTTTGTTATTGCTTAACTGTTAATGGTTTATATCTCGACTTTTCCACCTAATTGGGCGTACATATTTGCTTGTTTATCTGTTAACTTTATTTTAAAAAACCAGGTGCTTTTACAAAAGGTATAACCAAAATGAGATACTTCCTGAGAGAAAGTGTCTCATTTTAGTTTATGACTTTGGTCTCCTATGTCATAAACTGGCCAAGTGTGATATCTCTCTCTGGAAACCTCTGGCAGCATTTGTCATATTGACAAGGCAACAAGTTCTTGTGCAAATAATAACGACGCAATATATCGAAGTTCATGGCACTATTTTCCCCAACGCGCTTTTATCATTTTCTTGAGAGCTGCTATTTTATCGGTTTGTATTTTATTTTATATATGAGGGGCAGCCTGCGCGTTTAATTCATTGCACAATCGACAACTTTAGATCGTAATTTAGTAAGTTTTTCCAGTTCTAATTATAATGATATTTAAACTCTCTTGGTGTTTGGTTTTTACTAACAAACAAAACGATCACTACCAACAAATTCAACAGTAATTAGAAGGACAGCAATGATGCCCAAATAGCAATGCCACCAATAACAAGTAACCGAAGTATCTTCAGCGCAATCGAGTTTTCTGTACAGCACATAACCAAGCCCACCGAAAACAGATCTGTCTTTCGCTGGTCTCTGTAAAATGCTGTATAAGCCGCGGCCCATGAATCTTTAACCACGGCCCGGTGGTGGCCTGTCCTATATCATTGCCACATGCATGATTATGGCTAGAGGGCTGGATGATCAACATGCCAATTTGCACCCTTCTGGTCTCAGCAGTTTTAAAGATCTGAGGGCGGACGGGCAGACAAAGCCGGCACAATAGTTTTCTTTTACTAAAAACTAAAATTAGCAATCATAGTGCTGACAACAAATGAAAATATAATTAAGTGTCGCGGAAATATCTTTTTGTCCTCTCGTTTTAATCGTCGAGCTTTGTTGCAATAGAAATCAGTACGAGTTTATCAATAAAAAATACACTCAAATAAATCCAAAGTACCCTAGTAAAATTTCGGCCAATCATCCTACCTTCACTCTCTATTTAATACACCCCCACAATAATTTATATTAACTTCGGTGAACTTCTCAATAGCTAAAAAAAAACACTATGCTACCAAATCAATATATCGATCAGATACTAGATAAAAGTAGAGAGAAAAAGATAACTCCTGGTTTTGACATATTTCTATCATGTCACTTTCAATATTTTCATATGTTGAAGATTATTATAATACTTTATTTACAACGCCAACAAAGAATTCAAAACACATTTGTGTCGGCAAACCTGGTATAAACCTTTTTTATTAGTGTTCTGATCAGATGAAGTTCCGGCATATTACTGGCATTTAGAGTCATGTTACCCAACGGTTCTTCCTATGATAAAATTTAATGACCGCGGAGGAACAGGGTGAAAGTAGAGATAGTAAAAAATAATATATATATATATATATATATATATATATATATATATATATATATA
>NC_089751.1:19359634-19424634 GCF_040412425.1 Macrobrachium rosenbergii | reverse complement strand
CAATAAGACGGGATGCTTTAGATTGAGATTACTTAATTTACATAGTATAAACTTTCGAAGGCATACAGTCTTCTTTATGAAACACCAATGCACTAAGGAGTTAACAGCTACAGTATATATATATATATATATATATATATATATATATATATATATATATATATATATATATATATATATATATATATATATATATATATATATATATATATATATATATATATATATATATATATATATATATATATATATATATATATATATATATATATATATATATTCTTCTTCTTCGTTTAACGTGCCTTTCCCATATATATATATATATATATATATATATATATATATATATATATATATATATATATACTGTATACACTACCATTTAGAAATGATAATGAAAAAGATGGGGAAATAACCTATACATGTGTTAACCTATATGTATGTTATAATTAGAGGCAGTGTTAAAGGGGGACCATCTGGGAGGGTGGCCGTGATGTCTAGGTACCTGAAGTGACTTAACCAAGCATAATATTTTATTAGTAATACTGAATACCCATAAAAGAATAAGGGATACCCTCTTCAACAGGTCCCCCTTTAGGCCAGGAATAAATACCCAAGGGACAACAGCAAAAGATGGCCAGTGGTGTGGATGATTAAGCAGTGCATATTTTAAGGAAATTTCACTGGGCGACCAGATGGATATTATAATTTGTAATATGGGGAATACTGCAGTACTACTGCCAAGCATCGTAGGCGTGAGGCATAAAGCTAGGGGGTCTGTGGTGAGTGCTCCCCCAGCTGGGTTCAGGGCAGAGCCCCAGAAGCCAAAACTTTAAGTGGGATTTGAAGGCAATAGAACACATTCCATTATAAAAATTACAACTGTAGATACTCAAAATTTTATGATTAAAGAGGATACTTTCATGTCCAAACCCTGCCACAAAAAGAACTAATAGCCAACCTTAGCCCTTACCCTCCCTCACAAAAATGGACTTATTACAACTATAGTAACTTTTCCATTTCTTAATAATTCCTGTCAATTTTGGGGATTTGTCTGGTCAAAAAATCTTCTTACCAGGCGACAATTTTTCTTCACTGGGCGACCATTTGGTCACCCAGTTATAATGTTAAAATATGCACTGTGATTAAGCATTAACTATCTAAGAGGGCCAAATTTGCTGATTCTAGTTCCTGATATCAAGGTGGTCTAGATACTCGCCTTCTGGAGCATATGGGTTTTGATCATATTGGAACCACTGAACTTAGAAGACAACAGGAGTTGAATAACCTTTGTAAAGGGTAACAAATAGGAGCACTTACAGGCGCAGGTCTTTGAAGTATAAAGAACCAGAGGGTAGAACAAAGACTTTGGAGTATAGGCCGAACCCACAAAGCAACGGGTCTGACAGCACAGTCTTGCATGTCATCACTGTGGTAGTGACAACAAGGGAGATAAAAAAAATTAGAACTTTTTGCACCATAATTTCGACATGAATTTTACTCTTACATTCAGGGATAGAACAATGAATGGCAAAGGACATTAATATCCTCGCCCACTGTTTTAGTGGAATAAACCAGAAACTTTTGGCCTAAAAGGTAGGTGTTCTGCTGAAGGCTGACAGTCTGTTCACCTTCTTCAAAAATCTCGGACAGTGGAGAGAACAATTAGACAGCCTCACATTTGTTCCAGCTCTACAGCATTGTGTCTCTTGATATGCCTAATGTCCATGTTTAGACATACACTGGAAGCTGATGGTTGTCTCATATAGCAAACAGTTCTATATTTGGATGTGGGGGGAAGGTTGGCAGTTACCTGGAAGGGATGTTTGTCCAATATCCACTTGGCTGAAGATGCCATCAACCTTGACAGGGAGTCTTTTGTTGCACTGAGCAACCCTGTGAGGTGGACTGATGACAAGTGTCATTTCCTTGTTGAAGCCATCCATAGGACAGACAGTATGACTGGACTGAAAGGAGCTGCAATTCCTAATACACGAAATCAAGATCTAGGTCCTCTTTGGATGCCTCATTTTTGTGAAGGACAGGAAGACAGCTATCAGTTCCTGGAAAATGATGTGACAACTCATAAGAAACAGATGACCATCTAGCTGTCTTATGATTCTCCCAATTGCCTGAACAACCTGTCAAGGCAGCATTTGTATGTTTAACTACCAGCACAACAGGGGGAGTACGAACAACTTGCTTGGAGAGAGCATTCTCCCATGTCCATGGACTAAGTATGTTCCTAACCACTGGTTATTGCAGGTGGACAATATAGTGAAACTTTACTTAGGCATGTGGGAGCCTGACTCTGATCATATCCTTAGGTAGCAGTTTGAGGAGGGGGAGAGGGAGTGGGACCCACTGGTGATGATGTAGTGTCCCTATGGGGAGAACTTCCACTGTACACGGTACTGCAGACGGCAACTCCTAACCTGGCAAGTCCTACTGAGCTCCACCTCTTGTACCCTTAATGGGCATTTCTGGAGCTGTTTTTCCTTTCCCTCACTAAACACAACTACATTTTTCTTAAAATGCATGTTGCTGATGCTGTTGTTGCTCTCTCTTCTGAAGTTTGAGAATAATGCTGGAGAATAACTGGGGCTCCTTGGCTTTTTGGGGGGAGATTGGGTTGATCTCCCAGGAACATAGCTTCCCAGATTCCATCTTATGGACAAAAGCATGTACTGTACAATTCTGTTGACAGGCTTATCCAATGAGATCTGTTGCAACATAGTTCTCATAGAAATCATAGCAAAAGAGGGAAGAATGTACTAGCATGGACACTACTCCATGAAATTGTAGAATACCCCCATAGGATTCAAATAAAGGTCTTTGCAACTGCAGCTAAAGCTGCCAAAAGAGACTCAGAGACCTCTCTCATAGTCACTTCTAGAATAGTGGACAAGGCTAGGACAGACAGGAGATGGAGCCTTAAGTAGAACTCAAGCCTCACATGAGATTTTGCCATATAGGGACACCAAACTCTTGGGTAGTCATGTTGGGTGGGAGCTTGTTCCAATATAAAGAAAGGACAAATTTGTCCATTCCTTTGCGGAGTTGTCAGATACTGGGTCAGCAAAAAATAAATTGCTTTATATCTGTCATTTCTCAAACCCTTTCCAATAACTGCTAAAATCTTAAATTCTTTCTTCACATAATCAATATTTATAGAAGTTAAGGGGCAGAAAGCTGGTTCCACACAAAAGGGTACTGACTCTCCAGGATTGTGCAAGTACCAAAATATCCATTGAACCTGAAAAAATGGTTATTCAGAGCCTTTTGTTGCCATGGTAGCAGGGAGGATGATCGACTCTTTGGCAGTTTCTAAACCCCTACTGAAGGAGGCTCCAAGTGCCATTCTGTATTGGGAAAAGTAGCTTTGTCCCAAAATTCCACATATTCCACCTCAGTCATTGTTTTCCTTTGTTGGTGGATGAGGTATTTGCCATCTAGTGAAAGGATATATCTTGGGGCATCATGTGGAGGTGAACAGTACCAGTACCAGGGGGGATATTGGTGGTTCTGATCCTTCCACTTTTGGGGGTTATATTCCAAACTGGTTGTGGTATAAGAACTACTCACAACTGTTGAAACAGGGAGGTCGTAACTTAGTGAGTCTTCTGACTCTCAAGGATCTAGGTGAAAGACTCACCTTCTTTCTTGACTTGAATTTTTTGTTACCTTGTTCCCAGGACCAACATTTCTCTGCAAGAAAGCCAACATATGCATGACTGGCTTTTCAAGACTTAAAAAATTCTTAGAGATAATATCCAACTGGGTGTCCAGAGTTGTTCTTTGATATAGGTGGTGCTCAGTGTTAAGGACTTCCTTGCAATACTGTGTAATGTCTCCTTCCTAAACTCTAACCAAACTTCAGACGAAATCTCCTTACTAAGAAGTTTGGGTGGATTAGGCCAGGGCAGCCAACTTATTGCTACCCAGCAAAGGCATGGGATACTCAGATGAAGGACCATAACCTTTGGAAGCAACAGGAATTTCCGGGGTAGGAGGGATTCCTCTCATATATGTATGTATGTATGTACAAATATAACAGATATAGTTACACACTCATATATATATATATATATATATATATATATATATATATATATATATATATATATACATATATATTTATGTATGTATATACATACATTATATATATGTGTATATATATACATATATATTTCATATATATCATATATATATATATATATATATATATATATATATATATATATATATATATATGTATATATTCATATATATTCATATATATATATATATATATATATATATATATATATATATATATATATATATATATATATATATATATATACATATATATGTGTGTGTGTGTATGTGTGTGTGTGTATGCACAGTACGCTATTTACTATTCTAGAGTTTCAAAAGTAAACAAGTTTATAGATAAAATAATTAAGACTTTTTAACCAAAAGATTTCATATGAAAAAATTAAGTACTTACCAAACACAAATGGGAAACATAAAGGAAAGACGATATTCTTTCAGAAAACCAAAATGAATTCTTTTATTAACATTTATTAATAAAGAATGGATTTCACATACTGAATGCTAGAAAACCGTGAAGACGAAAAATAAACACTGTTTTATCGAAAACGCAGGACAAAGTGACTGGTCCGTCTTTTTCCTATCGCTTCCTGTTGCGAAAATAGTTTATTAAATTACATTTCCCCTTAAACTTGAAATGAGGTCCTCTGACTCTCTCAAGACCACTTCAAATCTTTATGGTCCCGCAATTAAAAGGCTGTTTGGCTTGATATCACTTCGCTAGTATTACCTTTTCTACTTTTATTTATGATATTTCCAATAAAAAAACTATATTTAGTTGCCTGACATTATTCTTCATTGCATGCACGAATTTGCACCCTGCCTTAAACTGTTCATAAATCATAAATTTCTAAATGATTGCGTAACGGAACATTTATCGTAAAACTAAACTGCATAGCATGGCAAACTTTGATTTCTGAAAATATATACAGTACCTTCTATATGTTTACACGATATAACGGCGGATTTGCAAGATTTTCATTTTATTCACTGGTGGTTATTATGGTTATCAAACAGAAGATACTGCCCTCACTACAAAATTGACTTAAATAAAAGTACTATGTTCATGGCTAAGCACTCAGAATCACCGCTTATTTATGAACAGAGATTTTTTTCTTCATATTATCTGGTAACTAATTACAATACCGAAATCTAATTTTTCATCTCATCTGTTTTCGACTCATGGCTACGGAGGAATTACTATAATCATGTCACTACCATACAAAATAATAACTACGTACCTTGGATTTTGGGAAAAGGCATTTTCGGATCCAGTGACTTGACTAGACAAGGATTGAAGAAAGCCACGTCGAAGAAATTATATTAACTTCATTTTAATACTGCAACCTGTAAACAGGTAAACCATATCAGGAATATGAAATAGGATTAAAGACAAAGAGACACAATGGGACAATGTGGGTTACATAAGCACACGGCAAAAGAACTTGTTTTATTTATTTTGAAGAAAGAAGTTCAAAGATTTTAACGAGACAAAACACTGCCATGCTTTACCCAGATAACATAACAGATACAAGAAAAGGAAATCATGTAAAAATAATCATTAATGAATAGCTATGAGAGTTTTAGGGAAATTAAATAAAAAAAAACCTGAATTTTAATCTTTTTTTATCAATTAGCAAAATTGAGAAAGCAAAATGATTCTACTTTTAAAACGTTGATATATTATTTACATTTTAATGAGTTTCATACAAAAGCCAAAATTGTTTACATGGAAGCATCACATTCCAGATTTTATACAGACTAAAGCCGTATTTAGCTAAAAGTAAAAGGGAGAAAAACTTGAAGAGCAGGAATAATAAAGATTTTCGCCCAATTCACTTAACGTTTTACTTTTAGCAAAGAAACCATGACTGCCTGTGAGAACTTTTAAATTAGTTCGTATGCAAAAGGAATAATGAATAGATATAAATGAGAACTAGCGTGGTACATTACTTGAAAACTATCATAGTTATCCAGTTAACTAAGGTAAGCCAATTAGTGATTAGCTAACTAGCATAGTAAAGCTTATCAAGAAGACTAATTGCAATACATTCATGGCCAATCTTTTCAAAAACTATACCTCAGTTTAACCAGACCACTGAGCTGATTAACAGCTCTCCTAGGGCTGGCCCGAGGGATTAGATTTATTTTAAGTGGCTAAGAACCAATTGGTTACCTAGCAATGGGACCTACAGCTTATTGTGGAATCCGAACCACATTATAACGAGAAATGAATTTCTATCACCTGAAGTAAATTTCTCTAATTATTCATTGGCCGGTCGGAGAATCGAACGCGGGCCCAGCAGAGTGCTAGTCGAGAACGATACCAACCCATCCATTGAGGAACTCAATCTTTTCAAGTTACTTGGACGCAGACGGCAATGGCAGATCGTGGAATAATTTCCCTCATTCTAATTTCTTACTGACCAATAGAATGGAGAATTTTTCCTGCAAGTTTTAGACGGTTGACCTAAAAACAGGACTTACCTGCCTGTGGCATTATCCTTTAAAGTCATTCTTTTTTTTTAGATAGCTGATAGTGGCATATAGATGGGCATTTCTTTCCTGAGCCTACATTGCGAATTGCAATGACTGAAGGTATAAATAGCCTACTAGGGGATCCATAAAAATTTCATGGGGGGACCGGTTTTCATATATATATATATATATATATATATATATATATATATATATATATATATATATGTATGTATGTATATATATATATATATATATATATATATATATATATATATATATATATATATATATATATATATATATATATATATATAAATTTTTTTTTTTTTCTCTAAATGTTATCTCTGTAATAGAATTTTTCCCCATTTTTATATTTCTCATGTTGTTATTATCATAAAAATCTTCAATATTACTATTTTGTCATTATTTTTCATGGAGGGCACGTGCCCAGGTGGCGGTCCCCTCGCCCTGGATCCGCTGGTGAAACAGCCACAAACATATGGGTACCGAATCCTTAGCATATCGTCCGAAACAGACAAATTAGTAACCGGGACATTCCTCGTTTTCCTTGCTATCAAAGAAAATGTTTTTTCCGTTTTTCTTGTTTCGCTCAGGAAAATAAGATCTGTTCTGTTAAAAAGTGCTGGTATATATATGAATAATTTTTGTTAATTACGTTAAAACTGTGATAAAATCTGTTACCTCTTCCATTTATTTAACAAAACATTTCAGAATGTTCCAAAGAATTTTGTTCGGAACTACAGCTGTGCATTATGCAAAATTTGCTACCGCTAAAATTTATTTTTTTTTATCTTAAATTAATAACTCTACAGACATAATTAATTTCCTATATCTCACGACTTAAAAACGATTCCGTAATAATTAAATAGTGTAAGTATTTTGGGGATTTTTACATGATAACGACCAACTTCTGTGGTTAATTCTATCATACGTTAGCTATTGGAGAACATTTCGATAATCAATCCATGATATTTTCATTTTCATTACCCATATCGATAAGACCCACTTTAAAAAAATCTTCATTACCAACCGTAGCCTTATGCCATTAGGCTTAAAAGCTATAGCTAACATAACCTATAAAATAAATCCCCAGTGATTTACTAAGCTTCAAGTAATAACGAGTGCAATTAGCTCTATTAGTTCACTCCAAATTCCCCTTTTGCCTTAGCGACATTAAAATCGAATTTATACTTGAGCACCAGTATTGTAAACTAAACTCTTCTATCCTTAATCAAATTATTTTGGCCACTGACTGTAGCTCTGTGCTCATAGCAAAGCAATATATTCTGATTTCTATTAGAAAAAAAATTATTGTAACAACTTCATCAAAAATGTCTGCAGTGGTCTAAATACTAAGGTCGTAAAAACACGAAGAGGAACTATGTATTCAGTTTTTACGTCTTGCTTACAATACATGTTCTTTTTTTCAACAAAATAAAGAAAAAATAACAATTTCACCAGAACGAGCAAGTAGTTGAATGACAAGCGTACGGTGTGTGAACTGTCAAGTCTTCCCGGAGGTGAGTTGCCATCTAATCTTTGTTAATCAAATATTCGTATCCTATATTTTCCCTTCAAAAAAAAAAAAAATAAATAAATAAATAACGGATCTGATGGGATTTGAAAAAAAAATATTCAATTAGTATAATGGTAAAGGTTGGAGGCATCAGCATATGGCATTACCGTTAGATATCTTGCGAGCTATAACCAGCTAGATATGCGATGAGCGAACGAACCATTTAAGAAAAGAATCCTTTATTTTTTTAAGTCGAACGTACACTCAAGTAAATATCAATTTACATTCTCAAATTTTTTTTATGTTTTTAAATATGCATATATATTCATTAAGCTTGATCATTATTATATGCAGTAGTACTGATTAGATGTTTTTACCTTCGTTTGTTTAATTTTTTCTGTCTTTTTCTACAAATAAATATAATATAAATCTGATGATTAAAAAATACAGGCAAACACACATACATACATACATACACACACACACACACACACACACACATATATATATATATATATATATATATATATATATATATATATATATATATATATATATATATATATATATATATATATATATATATATATATATATATATATATATATAATTTTCAGGTCAGTTTTACCATATATATATGTAATTGTAAGTACAATGCCCTCTAAATTTCCGAAAAGAAGGCATTGTGATTACAACGATTACATTTCTATAAATTATGGTCTTAATGGTTGTTCCCTAACAATTTATTCTCATTATGAGGAATATTGATAACAATTATAATATACTGTAATAATAGTGACTAATAAACACTGAATAATTTCGTTCCAAAAGTTACTGAAAATTCACATCCTGCATAATTTCTTCCAAGTTGAGAAGCTTCAAAAGTTTAAAATCACAACACAAAAAGCTTATTCAGATGAGCTAATGGTCGGAGTTAAGACAAAATGAAAGCTATGAAATATTAACGACTTTTTAATGTATATATGAGGCTGAAAAAATTTAAGAAAACTATGATGGATCACAGCCTTGGTAGCTCAAGGAACAGTTATAAAAATATTTTTAAATCGTCAGTTTTTGTTTTTACTAACTGAATTGGTTCCCTTAGAGTACCTCACAAAAAAAATTTATGTTCGGTTATATAGGTACATTGACTGCAGAAAATGCAAGATAAGATTCTCCCACTCGGTCAATGCATTTTGACCCGAAAAAAAAATCTTCACTTACTTAAACCATAAATTTTATAACGACACGAATCCATTACGTTCCGATATTCAGGGTTAGGATCCACAATATAATGTTCAGTTGGAGGTCAGATATTAGTCTCTCATGACCGACTTCCGATTACTGATGTTAATATAAAATAGTATCGTGGATTTTGCAAACAGATTATCTTTACAACTTCTGTCCTCTCTTCCCATTATTATTTAGCAACAGACTGACTATGCGTCTACGTGAGTGGCGGGGTCGGGGGTGGTAAGTGCAGTATATGTATAAGTCCGTACATTATATTTTGTACTAGCTGACCAACCCGGAGCTGCCCGGGAAAACTCTGAATGACAACAGGTAAATTCACTCTCTCTCCCTCTTTCTCTTCTCAACAACCCCTCTACTATCTCTCTCACTTTCTCTCCCTCTCAGTCTCTCTCTCTCTCTCTCATTCTCTCCCTTTCCTGTTAAGATACTGTAGTTGCTTCAGTTACATTGCCCACTATTTTTGACATTTTATATTTCACCCCTTCTCACTCTCCGCTCTTATCGGGGCTGAACTTGGACTTAAAGGGCATCAGGAGTGCCACTATTCATCTCAGCAACATTGAAAATTGTGGTTTAGACACTAATTTCTGCCGTTATCGGTTATTTTTACGTCATCCCCTGCCCACCCCTTCTCACTCCTCCTCCCTATTGTGGCTGAACTTGGACTTAAAGGGCATCGGAAGTGTCACTATTCATCCCAGCAACCTCAAAAACTATGTATCAGGCACTAATATCTGTCGTTTTTAGTTATTTTTACATGTCACCCCTTTCCCAGCCCATTCTCACCCCCCCTCCCTATCAGGGCTGAGCTTGGACTTAAAGGGCATTGGGAGTGTCACTATTCATCTCACAGACCTAAAAAATTATGGATTAGACACTAATATCGTTTTTGGTTATCTGTATGTCACCTCCTGCCCATTCGCACCCCTTTTACTATCGGGGCTGAACTTAAAGGGCATCGGGAGTGTCATAATTCATTTCAGCGACCTCGAAAACTATGGATTAAACACTAATATCCGTTCGTTTTTGGTTACTTTTATGTGCCACCCCCTTCCCACAACACCACCCCTTTGGTGCCAGTGATGTCTTACCCCCCACAGCATTCTTTTCCAGATAGTAAGCCATATGTATACGAAGTTTGGTTGAAATTGCTCAATGCATTTTAGAGTTATGCTGGAACATACACCACACACACACACACACACACACACACACACTCACGCATACATACATACATACATGCATACATCCATTTTTATATATAAAGAAGACAGATAAGACTGTGTACCAGGTAAATTTGGTGAGAGCAATTGACTTCTAACGCTATTATAAGTGGGATTCAAGGTAGCTGAAAGGGGATAATTGTTTTGGTTAAATTGTACCCACCTGGCAACAGCAAGGTACTAAGAAACCTTTGGAGAGAGCGCTGAACAGAGATGCTGGGGATAACTGACTTGACCTGCAAGAGAAAGCAAAAGCGAAGGTTATCAGATACGATTGCACTGAACTCTTTGAATGTCTTAGTACAGGAATAAGGTGATTACGAAGATGTATTAATCAAATAGGCTAATCATTTTTCTCTGAGGAAAAAAAATTCTAATACCAGTTTTACGGTTGTTTAAAGGCTAAATAACCAAATATTAACATCCTAAGTTAATTTTTATGTAACCTTGTCTGTTTTTCAGAACCAAGCCTACTTTACCGAACTAATAATCACTATTTTCATCTGTAAAATAACTCACCCATTTCCCCAGACTATAAGGCCAGTAGAAAGGAAATTTGTTGCTGCGAGCTAGAAATATTTTCTCTTTTGCGAGACTCGCCGTGTTACCAGTCCAAGGCAACAACTCCTGAATTTCTATGACTGATCTGGCAACTGACGCAGTTCCCGAAGGATGCATAACTTATGATATGAAGATCGATGCTCGCTTCAGACTACTTGGCCCCAGTTTACCAGGAGCGTGGAAAGTCTTGTTTGGCATAACTTGAAGCCAAATTATTTCGTAATATCGTACGTAAATTGAGTAATTCTTCGTACCCTGAGTATAATTATCTAGTAAAGTATTAGGGCTCATCATTTGGTGTAATTAATTTTGAAGAGCTGCCAGTATTTCACACATCAGAAGTGATATTTAGTGAAATCAATAATAAATGCTACAATCTGACGGATTAAAGTCATTACCGTACGCGTGCGCGCGCCTACACACGCAATATACACAAACACTCACGCACACACACATACCGCTGACGATATTTCCTCTACTAAGGAGTTGCTCCAGCAAAAAAAAAAAAAAAAAAATCGAAGTGGTCACCCTCACATTCATACTTTCACTACTGAGTCCTGAAGAGTCCTGAAGAGCCCTCTGTGCAGCAAAACCTCCGCAGCATTAGCTGCTTCATAAACCTACAAGAAGTCCCATCAGTAGATGGTCAAATCGCTGTACACACCCACTGTGACATTCACTGCCACTGTGTAAGCACTCTCCTACTGTCTGGATATTCAGGTCTTTCCTTTCCAATACCTCTCTCATACAAACTATTCAACGTTTTTTAAATCTTACCCCTCCCATCCTCCCTGACACTTCTGAATAATACACTTCTAGCCAATATAAAATATATCATCATCCATTCTTTTAGGTAGCCAAACAATCTCAAAGCACGACACAAACGCTCTCTCTCTCTCTCTCTCTCTCTCTCTCTCTCTCTCTCTCTCTCTCTCTCTCTCTCTCTCTCTCTCTCTCTCTCTCTCTCTATATATATATATATATATATATATATATATATATATATATATATATATATATATATATATATATATACCTTGCATTTGTATGTCTGAACTGAGATAAATGTAAAAATTTCAAGTGACTAGCAAAGTTCTTAATTTTCCCGGCAGAAAAATAGGTAATCTTCCAGATTAAGACACTATTATTACTATAATATTATAACTGACACTATTCGGCTGCTTTTCCAGTCATTGTCTGTGAGTAACTGTTACCGTTACCGACAAGAGAGTCAGAGCTTTAACTTCCCAACAAGGCGTTATGCTAGATGAGTCAATTCTTTCGCTCGAGCTCGGCCAACAATATGTGGCATTGTTTTCTGCCTTACGCCTTGCTCACCATTTTACATTGCTTCTTTCGAGAGTCGCCTTACAATAGAATATTAGGGAAATGTAGGACAATTTTGCAATACAGGAGGATGATATTTCCTTACGAAAGAAGTTGCTGCTTAAGATCCTATGGGGCAACGTAACTTATTTCCTCTAGGGTTTTATCAGTTCAATATAGGGATTTGTTGAACATATTTTATTACACTACATAACGTGAACTTTGCCAAACGTTTTTGTCCGTCATAACTGACTGATCCAGTATCAACCTATTGTTATTTACTGTCACATTGAGATAAAGAATGTTTGATTCTACTTTCCGAGTAAATGTCGAAAAAAAATTATCATACCGGTTTATTTCATAAATTGTGTGCCAATGGTATGCTAGTACGTTCATGTTTATCTTTATTATATTAATATTAGTATCGACATAATACTGGTGCTACTAAGTATGATATCTACCATCCATTTTCTACATTTGAACCCTCAGGGGGCTAGTACTAAACAGTGTAGGTGAGTCACTGTTCCGCCGTGTTTAGTACTAGCCCCTGGGGATCAAATAGTTTTGTATATAGTTTGAGGAATTAATTGCCATAGGCCTTAATTGGGTTGTTTGGCAGACAGCATCCTAATCTTTGATAGGTCGCGAATAGCTCGGTAGTTATCATACTATAGTAGCACCCACAATACTTACAGCATTCCTTTCTTTTTCAGTTAACGCACTTGTATATCTAATATAGAGTTTTCATAGTATTTTTACCTTGAAATATGGGCAAAAACAAACCTATAAGACATCCCTTCCGTTTGTATCAATCTTTAAACCATATTCTAAAAAAAAACTTAAATACTATGGTGGCTATGCGTATCCTGATGTCGAATACTTCATGAAAAAGATGATAACTATTCTTTCGCTTGAGGCTTTGTGACTAAAGTGTGAGAATTGGCAGCCCCTCTATTGTCGTTCTTATCACTGATTCTCTTGTTTTTCTCCTATGCACCATTGAAACGGATTTGCAGTAACTACACGGATATCGTTACTGATTATAAAATAGGTAGTAGTGCATTTTGTATATTATAATTACGACTGTATTAAGAATCTGACAACTGAATTGCCTTTGTGTTTTTCTATATTTGGTGTGGAAACTCATTCTTATATTGGGAATTTGGTTATAGTGATAAGGATACAAGAGATACTAATTAGCAAAACTCAGTGTAACCAATCAAGCATCAGTCCTTATTATGATTAAACAGAAAATAAGGTAACCACCCCAACGAATGAAAACTAGTTATTCTGTTGTCTTTAACTTTGAGTTCCTCCGTAGAGTGCGCGTCTCTGCTTGCTGTAATTTAAGTTACGTACTTAAAAAAATACTTTTATCTAAATTTAAATTAAAAAAATGGGAAACCTGCCTATGGATACGAGATATAATTTGAAAATAAAGCAAATCACTTAGAGTTGAGAAAAGCCATTGTTGAGAGCAGAATGCAAAAGTTTGTAAACTGATTTACAAAGCGTTCCAAGCGTGGTTCGTATCGATTCCCAGGTTATTTGTTTAACTTTTTTGGGGTAGGGCCTACGTTGGTTGAACTAACAAAAATACTGATTTCAGAATTACTGTTTGAGTCAGAGCTAAAACTGTGCGCGTGTGTGTTTATACTCGCGTAAGAGAGAGAGAGAGAGAGAGAGAGAGAGAGAGAGAGAGAGAGAGAGAGAGAGAGAGAGAGAGAGAGAGAGAGAGATTTTGGGCATTTCAGAACATCGGTATTTCCTACATATCAGATGATTGTTTACTAGTGCCCTTTTATATTGTATTTCCTAATGTTAATCATCTGGTACTTTATGACACGGGAATTACTGGTTCTATGGCCAAACCATAATTTCCAACCTTACTTTTTTCACAGAGCGAATATCATGATCTTTATCAATGATAATACCTCTCTAGTAGAAAATTACTGTTGACCTTAACATTCACTTTAATCTTGACACCTTGTCCATAGTGGATTATGCATTTCAAATATGAAATGTTTATCTCTAACAGATCAAAAGTTATGGTTGAGGTTAAATTCTATTTGACCACGACCTCTACATATGGTGTTTGACTCACTCACAATATCGACTTCATTGGTGGATTTAGCATGACAAAATTTGATTATTACCAAGTAGTGTCTGAATGCCATTGCCAGGGATAAATTCTTATTAAACCTTTGACCTGTATATATGACCTGGAACCTTGGACCCACCGGAAGTTGTCAGGCAAGCGACATATATGAATGCTGTAACCTTAATCTTAAAAAAAATTTGTAAATGCTTCTAAAAACTTCAACTATGTGGACTATGAAATTCTGGTCATTAGGAAAAGGTGGGTAGCATTCCTCTGATAAGAATACTACCATCATTTTTTCTGGCTAACCAAAAATCCGAAGTTATCCAATTGGTCTCCTCAGTGCAACAAATGAATTGTGATAGAAAGCAGCGGAAAACTTATCGGTTTCTATAATACGACTTCCGATCAGAAGTGCGCACGATACTTCAGTTACATGAACAAACGATGGCCGATGTGCCTACTTCATGGCCTCATCAATGATGGGGTGTTAACTCACGGACAATAGACAGACATGACCACCGAACGAGGGCAAGAACTGCTTCGACGCCCGGTATATACAGAAGTTAGTCACCAGAGAAACTGAAAAAGCCATGGGCCCCAAAGAGGATGTATTTTCAAGGCATGAGAATGAACATGAAACTGATTATAGGCGAGGGTTTGCTATCAATCTTCCGCAAAGGCAGGTAGCAGCTTATGTGAGGAAACAATGAGTGCTGTGTTCCTGTAAATCAGATTAGATAAGCGAGTATTATTTGTACACCGTCAGCGAACACTACCCCTTTTAGCAATGACTGCATTTAGTGCAAGGTGAATATCATTATTGCTTCTTTTCCTATGAAATCTATTGAGAAATAAAGGGATGTGTATGTCCTCAATTTTGATGAATATAAATTATGATTTTATTAATATTTCCTGCTTACATTACTTTTGAATTGTGTTTTTTTATTCCTAAGCACACTGATGATGCATTGTATTACATAATTAATTAAAGTTTCTACGTGTCACCATTGGTTTAGCTGTTTTCATACTAAAACCCAGCAGTAATATGGAGTTTGTCCGTTTTCTTTTTACTTTATCTTATGACTAATAAAAAAAATGTAAGCTGAAGGGCCAAATAGTTTTTGCTCCACCTCCAATTTATATTTCAATTAAAGCAATTACTTTATTTTAGGATTGTCAAATCCCTGTTACTCAAAGAAAAAAAAATTTTTGCCAGAACCGTACAATATTTATACTTATTTACATGATTCCTACTTGCATTTTTTTCCCTCCAGTTTCTTTTTTCATGTATATAGCCAAAGTACTTATCCACAGCAGGTAATGGTCATTAAAAGTATCCTCCTCAGCTTTTACCTCGTAGTTGTGCTGGTAAGTCATACAGTTATATACAGTTTATACTATATCTTTATATATTTTAATGCCTAATTAAATATATTTTACTTTAATGTTAACATAAGTACTCAACAGTAGTTTTAGTACAATTCAGTAAATGAAATAAGAGTATCCTTACTATTTACTAAGTTTTTTTCGGGATTCTGTTAGATCCCTGGTTACCTGATGTATTAGAATTAGAAAAGAAATGGTGACCTTTAGTGGATCAATACATACAATAATTTGCGATTCTCCAATATTCTAAACACCTTCTGCTTATATTATTGACCGAAAGTCGAGAACATTACTGGATTTTATCGATAACTTACCGCCGAGCGTTTAACAATCTGAACACCAAAGTAACTGCCTAGTTATTTAAACCTCGAAGACTTTCAATACGAGTTTAACTTGAGAAGCTAATGAGATCTGTAAACTAATTTTATATAGAAGCACCCGAGTATTGTTTCAAACTTCGAGTATCTATGTAGTGAGTAACAAAAGGCTTCTCCCCTTTATAGTTCTTAACTAAAAACCAAGCTTTTGCAATTTAATTTTATTCCTTGTTTAAGAACTTTTCAACTTTCACTTAACGTGAACAGACATCTTACTATACAGGCAGCCAAAAATCATTTTCTCAAGTCTTCAAATAAATAACTGAAAAAAATTTTAGTAAATACCTCAAAAAATCAAACAACTATATATGAAAAAATTTTAGTAATTACCTCAAAAAACAGGTCCTTAGGACAAAATTTCCCATACCTTCAAAGTTTTTTTTTTTTTTTTTTTAACGGGCTTCCATGTATGTCCGATTAAGAATTATTATATTTGGTGCTACTAGCTGAACTGCTAAAACTCTTTTAAACATCTTATAACTACCAATAGTAACAACGTTTCACTTCTGTCATGTAGGATAACTTTTTAACAGGACTAATCAGTATTCGATAGTTTCACTTACACGTTATAAACGTTAAATCATTACAACTTCATTTAATGTTTACTTTGACAACTGACAAAATTCAAATTTTAAGTCTCTTATACACTGACTACTGAAAGTCTGAATCCTATTCATAGGCAACAGGTTTTATCATGATGTACACTAAACCATAGCTCCATGTGCCAAAACCATAGTTCCATGCGCCAAGACATTAAAACACCGTAACCATATACTTCAACATTACAAGGTAATGGTACCGAGCGTTTGGCTCAGTGTTTTGTAACAGAAGTCACAGACTCCTCAGTTTTGTAAAACTAACAGGATTTTTTAATTTTTACCTAGTCTAGGTAAACACTTAAAATTAATTAAACCTTTATTCGGAATATAAAAGTTAAAACATTCCCATAAAGAACACCTCCATATTCATAATTCAGTGTTATTGAAGTTTCATATGATCAAAAACTATTTACACCTTTGAGTTATCAATGCAAGCCAACTTATGGCAAATTGTAGTATATCAACGTCAAACTCCACTCTCACCTCAAACTACTGTGATGTAATTGTCATGAACAGTTTTTGAATAGGTTTCTTGCATTGCCGTTAACGCTGTTCCAGTAAACATCCTGTAAAGAAAATAATTCGCGACAAATTTTTATAACTAATACAAAACTGTAGATCTTAACAGTAAAATAAAGTTTTAACCTTCACAATATATCTAAATCTTGCCATACAGACCAACTTCTTATAAAGCCTCTAACCAAAGCAGAAAAAAAAACAATCTGCTTGCAAACCAAGGAACTAGACTTCACCCAAAGAGCTAACAAGTGAAGAGAAAGAAGCGACCATATAAAATAAACACGACAGAGCTGCTCATCAAATGTACAAAAGGTCAATTTGCGATGGCAATTAATTTTGGACTCTGTTCCCTGCCAACTTAATCACTAACTCAGACAAAACTATTATAAAATCAAGAGAGGCCTGCTTATTATATTGGTATAAAAATCACCTACTCAAGTTATAAAATTTAAATTATTAACAGGCTACGTTCGTGGTATATGAACAAATGAGAGAAGCTAAATTTTCATTTATTAAAATTATCTAAAATTACGTTAAATCTTAAACTCATTACTATGAAGTTAAAAATTTCCTCAATATGAAAATTTTAGAAGTTGACGTCCTTTTAAGTTTGAGTAGCGATTCAAAAGTAAACCTTTAGAACTTTTGAATTATTGAAATAAATATCTTAAAAGCTCAAGCGATATTAACTTAATCTAATGAAAAATTTAAATCTTAACGTTAACATTCTGTACTACCTTACTACCAAAGTTAAAATACAAATTTAATATTCTACGTTAAAACTTTACTTAAAACGGGCAAAATTTTTAAAAATTTACTTAGCATTGACTGTAAACAGTGACGTTAATTTCTAATCTTTAAACAAAATCAGTCAAGGTACGTTAACTAAAAAAAAAAAAAAAGTAAGCACTGTCCACTTACCACAAAGACGAAATTGTTTGAACCCCCCCAACCTCCCATGCACCTGTCCATAGGTCAAAGACCTATGGACAGGACATGGGAGGGGCCTCCACCCCTACAGGGACACCGCCCCTGTAGGGGTGGAGGTTAAAAAAAAATTAATAGATTGATGCACAACGTCTTGAGGGCGGAAGTCGTCCATATGCAAGCAGCTCGAGAAAAGTAATCCTTGATTGAGAACTTCAACTTCCGTTTGTCATAAGCGTAATTTCCTTTGGATCCGACCTCACGAAAATCTGGAAGTAGTCATTTCGGTAGTGTATCAACGTTCATAGATTTTATAGATTAAATGTAAACAGTCATCTCTTTACAAGTTACAAGGTACATTACATATTGAGTACTAACCTTCCAGGCCCATCAGATATCCCTTAATCTTTAAAATATTTGTAGTCCAGCAACCAATGACGCATGACCCATTTTCATAACCTAGGAGTGAAACATTAACAAGCATTAACGCAATATGATAAAGCTTAACATAATATAAAGTAAAGTTAAAGACATTTATGGCTGACGAATAGCACAAGTTTATAGTCCTTATGTTTACAATGGTCTGTATACCAAAATATTAAGAAAAATTGTATAACATTAAATACTTAAAATTTGTATGACATTAAATACTAAGTTTAACTGAATTTTCAAGTAAAATTACAAAAAAACAAACTAAAAAAAAAAGCCATAAAACCGTTTCATTAAATAATAAGACCTATGAACTACTACGATTTTAAAGAAAAGTATTAAATACAGCAGCCATAAAACTTAGCCTTCGTAGAAGATAAGAGAGTCGCCACCACTCTCACGTAGACCAACCAACAAACTAGCACACTCCTGTCGTTAAGTATGATGAACGCAATAATACGAAAGAACGTAATAACAACTCTACCGTTTTACGCCTCTCCCAAAGTGAAAACTGAGCAGCTAATAGATCTGCTCGCTGAGGAAACCAGTTGTTGTTGACGTCACCACCAAGGATCGTGGAATCTCATCTTTACACTTAGACAATGAACGCAAAAGACAGACGTTCTTCTTTTTGATGAGGGGGAATTCTTTAAAAGATCTGTTTGGTGCTCGTTTCATGACTTCTCGGTTCTTTTATAAAATTGGCTAATGTGAATTATAACATAAAAGTTTTTTAATACTTTACCGTAGAATGAGTAAAAATCTTCAGTATCGAAGTAGATTAAGGAATATTATAAAGCATAAATTACAAAGGAAGTACGGTTTCAGCTTTTTTTGGCATTTTTAATAAAATTATATATATATATATATATATATATATATATATATATATATATATATATATATAAAGTATGTATGTATGAAATTTTTATCACACCGTGATTTATATACAATCATGAAGCTACAAATGTTTAATATCCAAATGACGCTACTCCCTGAATATCTCCTTCGGTGATAATTCCCCATCAGGATATTCCCGAAGTAGCGTGTACTGGATATTAGACATTTGTAACTTCATGATTATATATACTGCATACATACAGTATATATATATATATATATATATATATATATATATATATATATATATAAATCACAACTATTGAGCTGCAAATATTGTTTATTATTTAATCTTGTCAAGGGCATAACTTTCTGCCTAGAGGGGTTATAGTCGATTTAGGGCTTTCTTCCCCAGCAGGATGCGAACCCTTACCTGGTTTAAATGATAATGGTGACTTTCAACATCCGGGTATCAAAAGCGATATAAGCTGATATAGACTCTGGTGGACATAAGACTGTCGAATTCACGTTCTGCATTTTAGGATCGATATCAAAACATCTCCACCTTCCTAACTAATTGGTAAGTTTGTATCAAGTGGCTGATGACTGCTCATGGTGTGTATGTTATGACGTCAACACTCCTGGCTGTAGTGTTGCCGATCCTGGGCATTTTTTTTTTAAACCTTTACTTGGAACTGGTGCGGACCCCACTTCAAAGCCTAAGGAAGCACAAAACAATCTTCGATTTTTTTTCGAATTTCGACTAAACTGCTGTTTACGGGGTGCTCTACGATTTTTTTGCCCCCCACCCCAAAAAAAATAAGATAAACTGATGTCTTGAATAAATTTTTATTTTTTTTAACAAGGCAAATTACGAAGACAGTTTTTACATTCCACTTGTAAGTTGTTGTAAAGCAATTGCCCATCCTGAAGCAAAGCCACCTTATCTAAAATGGACCACACTAATTTAGGAATCAACATTCTCTCTCTCTCTCTCTCTCTCTCTCTCTCTCTCTCTCTCTCTCTCTCTCTCTCTCTCTCTCTCTCACACACACACACACAAGCACACCCACACATACAAATAGTAAATAGTAAAACGACTGAGACAGAGACATGGATGTTTTTAAGTTTATACTGGGCAACGGCAGGTGGTTGACAGCTACATAGGCATAGGATTAAGCTAGGATTTACGGGTTGCTCTTGTGAACAAGAACGTGTACTGGCACAGGACTTTGTTATACTAACAGGGACCAGAAGTATTTTTTTTTTTTTGTTACTGACCTTCATTGAAAACTCGAGGCTTCGGACTCATTTGACACTTTTATCATACTCATGTGTCAGCTTAGACACACACACACACACACACACCATCTGTATGCGTTGCTTGTGTATGTCCATTTATTTCCTTATCGATTTACTTTTTTTTTATTTAATCACAGTACTTAATTGGAGATGGAGGGAATGAAGGGTGTATAGAAGAGGAAGTACGGGGCAGACCCACGTGCACATGTGATTATTTGATGCATATGTCGGCATTTTTTATTTTATTAATGCCAACTTAGGATCGTTTTGATGTCATGTAATGAACACTGGGTGCCATCATTATTCATACCTCACATGCCACTAATTTTTTATTCATTCGATTCAAACAAACAGGTATATATATATATATATATATATATATATATATATATATATATATATATATATATATATATATATATATATATATATATATATATATATATATATATATATATATACTGTGAAAGGAATCAAGTCTAATGACAAAGGAATGATTTTGCTATAACAACTTCATAACTTCTCTCTCCAGTCATTCTGATGACTTATCCCCCTCAAGGATATACGTACAAACACCAACACGTATTCATCATAAGAGTGCTTTCTCTGGCAGTGAATAATTATTATTTTGGAACTTTGTTATGTATTGCAACTCCTTCAAATTTAAACATTTTATGAGTTTATGTATTTAATTTGGTGTTTTGCAATTTGTTTAATTTGTAATGTTTTTATACTTTTGCCAGAAATTATTTCAGTTTAATTTCGACGGTAATATTTTTGTTATCAAGCGTTTCATTCCAACTGCACAATTAAACCTGGAAAAGCAGCGTTGTGTTATTCAGAGAGAGAGAGAGAGAGAGAGAGAGAGAGAGAGAGAGAGAGAGAGAGAGAGAGAGAGACTTACAGGAAAAAAGTTGAATTGTATTGCGCCGCGTACAGTCACACACACACACACACTGGCGCTGAAGAAGACTCAGTAAGGCAAGTGCGTGGGCACAGGTGTGGTAAATCCTGCTGCAATGATGACTAGCAGCGGAGAGTTTTGTCGTCCTACAGCGAATTAGTAACGACGAAAAACAAAATAATAATACACTGTAGATAAAACTGAACCGCTTTCGTACATCCAAGTGACGAGTGACTTTGCAGAAGATGCTGCAACATTCAAAATGTCGTTTGAGCCACTATTTTATGTGGTATCTTATTAACACTAGAATTACCACTAATGGTACCTACCTAGAACGACCGAGCGGTCAAAATGGCCGCACATGTATTGGCATTATAAAAGATTGTACATCTTCGCTTATTATAACATCCTGATTCATTGGTGTATAATGATTCATAGTAAGGAAATACAATAAAGTTGTTGAAATAATCAGTAATACACGATTCCACAGTTTTCTCAGGAAAAAAACTGACATGATTGTTATTAAACCTGAAATAGATAAAATGTTATAATTTGCTACATTGAAATATTATTTGCTACACTGAAATAGGAAATATACTAATAATTAATTACAAGATTAAGATTAATCAGAACAGCAGTCTTTTTCTGAGCCTGGACTTCATAACAGCGGGTAATAACCCATCATCCTTGGAACGACGGCGCTGTCAAATGACCTCATTCCAGTTTCTATTGACAGTCGTTATTGTTATTATAGCGAAGGTTTATTGGTAATGAAATAACAACGTTTGAAATGAGATTCAGTAAACAGTTTAAATGTTCTTCCTTTCTACTCCAGGAGTAATGCAAACTTTTTCAAGTGCATTTTTTTGCAAAGGAGTTTCCTGAACACCTTGCTTATGCATACAGATCTCTTACATTGGTTGCACATGTCTGAAGCTTTATTCACATTGCAGTATCCTATTTGGCACTGTTTTATTTTCTTAATAATTATGGAAACTTCTGCTTTTGCATCAATATGGCTTTCTCTGCTATTTGCTGCGTCGCTATTTTTTTACACTTCCTGAAGTTCTTCGGCCAACTGATGAAGGATATCAAGACGGGAGAGGTTTTGACCTGCAATCCTATAAAGAACTGATGCATAGATGCCTGCTAGACCAAGTATATTATCAAATACTTGGATTGGCCATCCTCGTGAAGCTGCTTTAGTGTTGTACAGTTCCAGGAATTTCTTTGCATCATTTCCAATGTCTACAGTTGCGTTAACGCTACAAAGGCTGAGTACATTTTCGTTTGGCTTAAAATACACTGTCAGCGTGTATTGATTATTTTTCAGCACAGGTCGTCACGGGAACTTTTTTGTTTGTAGGAATTACCATTCGAATAGGATTTACCCTCCCCACAAGATCACAGCCGTCCAGCAAATCATTCACTCTCCTTACGTGTTGTTCTGAAGCTAATAAAACCATAAATGGGAAAAGGAATAAATGTGATATAGGATCATTTTTTCACTTCCATAAAACTGTTTTTAGCTTGTAATTTAAATTTTAGCTTGTAATTTTTCCTCCAGTTTTATTGAAGTGAATAAAATGATCCTATGTCTCATTTATTCCTTTTCCCATTTTTGGTTTTATTAGCTTCAGTACAGCACAGTCGGAGAATGGTTGATTTGCAGGACGGCTGTAATCTTCACCAAGATAATTATGGAAATTCATTGAGCATGTATTTTGATTTTAAATCAACCACAAACCAAATCTCAATACTAATCCTGCATGCTTGCTGCGACTTGCTGGCAATATACCGTATAACTGTTTGTCCAATATTATATTCTCGGGTGGTATACAGCAAACAATACAGTTTTTGATAAATAAGTCCAAAACTTCGGAAATCAACGCAAATCTATCACTTTGAATCGAGTTTGCAATCTTGTTGACCTGACATCAAATCTAAGAAATCTCATAATTGCTTTAAAACGATTTCTTACATTGTTTGACGGAAAAATGGAGGTCTCCAGTTTTTTTTTTTTTTTTTATCAAAGATGTTATACTGGCTGTCCTTTAGCGATAATTCCTCGAGCATCAAAATGCCTATTGTCGCATACATCTCCTCAGGTGATATGCTCCACGAATCATTCCCCACCTACTTCATTTTCATCTTCATCAAAAGTATACCCACTTTGTATTGCGTCATCATTGCCACACCGGCTTCTTCATCAGACGCGGATGAGCTTTCAGCAAGTGAAATATATTCTTCTTCATCGTCAGATATCAGATGATTAGATCATCCTCGGAATCAGAGGATAATACTGTAGTCAACAATCTTAGAATTGCTATGTTCAAAAGAGTGCGATATGAAGACATATGCACTGTATTCAACTTCAGCAGTGACTAAATGACTAATTATGATATACTTGATAATGAGTCACGAAATGTGTGTAGATTGACACGTCGTCATAATCAACAGAACTCCCCATACCGACCAGCTATTACAATGACCGTTGTTCGGTCGTTGAAGGTATAAAAGACCATCTCCTGCAGAGCAAAAAGCTAATTTCAATTTCCTTTTAGTTCAATATACGTCTTCATGAATTAGAAAAAGTCGTGGAGAATCATATTTGTTAGGGGAAACTTACGAAAGATAAATAAAATTGAAAATGAAATTGCGGTCAAAATGACCGCTCAGTCGTTCTACTGTTTAATGAGAAAATCCTCTTACTGCCCAAGCAAAACCGCTCATTCTACTGACGTTTCGAGGATTTTCATGCAGCATCCTATTTGCATGCTTGCCAAAATATTATTATCTTGCTCTGAGATTGAAAGTGTTGTTAGTTTATGCATTATTGATAGATTTTCAACAAAAAGTGTAATTGTTGATTAATGGAATTGCAGTTTACCAGTTACCGTGGCATTTGACAAATTAAATGTTGAAACATGAACGAAATAAGATTTGCATGTATAACTATACAAAATTATTTTTCATTGATAAAAATGTGACAAAGGTTGCTGATGACAAACTTCTTATTATTAGTCAGACTGGACTTATAAGAAACTCTGGAAATTAGCAAGTCCAGTAGAAGTATGCTTAAATGCCCCCAACATTTTTTCCCTTGCTGATTCAAGGAATTCAATGTTCATCTCACTGAGAATTTTATAAGTATATAAATTTAACAACTTATAGTCGGCTTGTTAATGTTTAGTTACCTGCGATGACGCTGCTAGCATCACTTTCTTTTATTTCGCTTTCAAAGGATAGTTATTTTTTTTAATGAAATGACAAGTTGAGAATTCGATTTGTCAAAGTCCTCCATAAGTAAACATCTTGCCGCTTTACCCTGATTATCATAATCATCAACGTCTTTGCATCAGATTTTCTTCAATAGGGTAAGATGTGACGGTCACACACAGGTTTCTATCTTCATCGACGACAACTGCGGCGTGCTGCATTCACTTTCCTCTAATTGTAGCTTGTCAGGATATCTGCACGAAGATTCTTTACTTCTGGGCCAACGTCAACCATGTAGCCCATGCGATTAACCACCTCCTTGATTTTGTATGACTCTACAATGCAACATCAGTTTGATTGCCTCCACTGGTAATAATAATAACACTTTGTGTCCCACTTTGAACCTCTAGGCTCTGGTCTTCCTGCCAAAGTTAATGCTTCTGGCATCCTTGTGCCATATATAGACTCTTGGGTTAGTCGACAGATTTCTTCCAGGTGATTACTCCAGCACATACTGGTAAGTGTTGCATTCTTCATCTTTGAAGAGACTAGTTATAATTCCCTGAAAATGTACATCACCCTTTTCACAGTCCTTCTGTACATTAGCTCGAATGGTGAACACTGCTTGACTGAGGTACCACTGAAGAAGCAAGCGGGCAGAAACCATTTCACTCTCGCCTGGCACACCTTCAGCAACAGATTTAAGCACACCATTGATCCTTTCTCACATAATTCTGTAGTAACAAATAACGATGTGATGGGAATTAAATGTATGGCAAGATCTGCTAATAAGACTGCTGGATAAACCATGGAGCTTTTATAGCGTAGACGTCAAAACAAAATCGGTTTGCCATATTATAGCAATTCATGATCAATAAGAGGATATTCTCTTTTTAATTACTTGTATTTTGAACGGATAAAGGTAATTATTTTACATTATATATTTACCTCACAAGGGTAAAAAAACTAAATTTTTACTAAAGTGTTTGTTTTTTATATTTTATAACAGCAAGTTTAATGCGCTTTACCATTATCCGTAACTGTTATAAATATTCAGTTTGTATATCGAAAGTTTTTTGTGTAAACCAAGTTATATAATAAAATTGCATAGATTTCTGCAACTGGAAATCTATGGATACTCCTATCAAAGAGTGCACAACAACATTTCTTAGCAAGACCTATTTCCCGTAGCACATAACCTTCACTAATTGGTAAATTACTATGTTTCTTCCTATGCATCACGGATCTGCAAGCTCATTACACAACAGATAGTTCTGTTTCAGCTATAGCTTCAGCCTACCATATTCAATTTAATCTCCCAAATGGATTGTGTCGACATCCTCACATATTTTGAAAGCAGTCAATTCCCTCGGTTCTTCTGCTACCGTAGCACTGGCTGTCCTTTTGCTTGGACTTCTATTGACTGTTGTTAATTGTCACAGTTCTTTGCGAAGTATCAAGGCTTGTGATATAAAAATTACCCAACTTCACTTTTGCCTGTCTTCTTCTGCTCGGCCTTATTGCTAACAGGTACAGAATTTATGGTCAAGTATCCTGGCTTGTGACATACAAAGCATTTACCGTTACTCCTGTCTGTCTACAGTACTCCTGTTAGGTCTTTGCATAGAACGGTTGGCATATAGAAGAAACTGGAGATTTATCTCATTAGTATTATTTAGAAGGTCATCCTGGGGTTTGGTGTGCCAGTTGTTGCACGCCCTGCTCTGAGCGATAGGCAATATATACATGGATAATTTTCTTATATATGGGGCCTTTGACGATGGGAATAACTGTTGTTTGGTCATGTAATGGCCACACTGAAATAACTATTCCCTTAGAATTTCAAAGGAAATGGTTCAATTTTTATTCCTGACAATTCAGCATTGATTTTGAACCCTTTTAACTTGACGTCACGGTATTTTATCATGTCAGTTTATACTTGATAATATAGGTGTGTAAAATCATCTTTAGCACGTAATATCTTACATAAATATGTTACAGAAAATTTTTTTTTTACATAGTTTGAGTGTGTTTTATTAAAATGTTGTAAAACTTTCAGAACAGACCCAAAACACCTCTGCACTTTTCATTCTCTTTCCCACATGGACAGTAAAAGGAAACGTTCCCCTTCTGAGACTGGGTTCTGGAAAAGAAAACCGTTCCGTTAAAGCTGAGCCCGCGCTGTCTGAAGGCAGGTTATACTGAAGATAAACAACTTCAAAGAGAATTTGCAACAAGACACATGAACTTACTCATTGTAACCTGAATATCAAATAAGAATATTTCATCCAGGTAGCTCGTTTTCTCTTTGAACATGTATACGCTATTAACTGCCGACGGAAAGACTTTACATGAATCCTTTATCATCAGACAATACTCTTGAAAGGACCTCATAAACAAAAGAGGTATCCTGAAAATGTTTCTTAATTTTTCCATGGAATGTTTCTATCCTGGACAGTGAGCGCTTTACCATCACGGCGTTGTGGAAAAATCTTAAATCACTGTTTTCGAACACCTTCGAAATAATTTAAGATAGTAAATTTTTATCGTGTATAGTCGATAAATTATATCATATTACGCCAAGTAAAACTGTGAAATAGATTACGATGCAAAATATTGTCCGAAGCCTATAAATGGCAAAAATTTATATTCATGTGAATATATTTTTTTTTAAAGTTGTAACTTTAGTATATTTAGTGAATGTTGCTTTGTCAGAGAGTATACTTAAGGTCCTATTATTTTTACGAAAGCTCTTTACTTTATCTATAAAATGATGAAATCGAGACATCAGTGCACCGAAAAATAATAGCCATTGTTTTTTGTTGCTAAATAGAGTAGCAATAATAATGAAAATGTTACAAGTCGATAGAAGCATAGAACGCGAAGTTATAATTCCCCTTGGGGTAAAATTACTCCAAAGATATAGTGAATCGGGTATTATTGTAATTGATATTTGTGGCTTAATATTTGTGAATGTAAAAGTCACTCTTGTATAAAAGACAAATTTTCATAATTAGCCAACTGATATCTCTCTTGATAGCCAGGTAGTCAGAGTCACTGTCTATAGTTGTTTCTAAACAAGGCAACGGTTCAACTCCTGCCGGTTACGGATCACTTATCGATTGTAATTCTTAAGTGTACATTATTTCCAAGGTATAGTATATTGGATATTGAACGAGAGATTTATATATATATATATATATATAATATATATATATATATATATATATATATATATATATATATATATATATATATATATATATATATATATATATATATATAAATATATATATATATATATATATATATATATATATATATATATATATATACATATACTGTATATCCAGTTCACTGTAACTTGGGAATATGTGAAACCCATGGGGAATTACAATTGATAAGTGCACCGTCACTGACATGATTCGAACCATAGCTTGGTTTAGAAACAACGATGGATAACGGTCTGTTTTATGGAAGGTCCTAAGTCACTATGGTAATCCGGTTAAATATGTAAAACTAACAAACTATCCAAGCACATGTAAATTTCCTATATGAACACGAATCGTGGTATGACAATGGAAATGCACATAAATTATATCGCTAATTTAGCGTTAAGCTTTAAATGTAATGTTATCAGTCAGAAATACTTTCTTCAGGGAGTGTTCCGAAGTTCCATATACAGCAAAGATAATACTATGGGAAATAGAAATGGCTTCCACATGGCCCTCCCATAAGGTCGGGAAGTCAACTACAAGATATATCAGTTGGGCTCCTCCAGCCACCAGAAGAATTGAAGAAGTCATCCCTACTCCGATGAGAATTATGAGACGGGAGGTTGGAGATGAGAGCAGTTTTGTGGAAGTAAAAGACCAAGATACCCATTAATAACGGAATTTTACAACGGACCATTGCGTCGTTCATTGTTCGAGGCGATGAAGATGACAATGTCACTCCATTTTCTTTATATTTAGTATTATATTAAAGAACATGGTAAAATAAAAGAAAACTATCAGTTTAAAATTAATGGAAGGCTCATTAACAATTACATGCAAAGTAAAAGTATTCCATAAAGTCGATCGTTAGAATATGCTAAGGAGGAAGAACATATTTGCGCATGATAGAAATTAAATCTATGGAAAGGTCTGTTAACACTAGAACGGCCGAACGGTCATTTTGACGGGAATCTATTTTTCCGTAATTTTTCCCTAACAAACATGATTCTCCACGACTTCTTCCTAATTCACGAAGACGTATATTGAACTAAAAGGAAATTGAAATCTGCTTTTTGCTCTACAAGATATGGCCTTTTATACCTTCGACGACCGAACAACGGTCATTTTAACAGCTGGTCGATATGGGGAGTTCCGTTGGTTATTATGACGTGGCAATCTACACATTTCGTGACTCATTAACAAGTCTATCATGATTAGTCATTTAGCCGCTGCTGAGGTTAAATACAGTGAATAATACGGCCTCTAATCGCTCGCTTTTGGACACAAAAATTCTAAGATTGTTGACTATATTATCATCTTCTGATTCCGAGGGTGATCTAATATCTGACGACGAGGAAGAAGAATGTTTCACCTGCAGAAAGCTCATCCGCTTCTGATGAAGAAGCCGATGATGGCAATGATGACGCAATACAAAGTTAGTACACTTTTGATGAAGAAGAAAGTGAAGTATGTGGGTAATGATCCGTGGAGCATATCATTTGAAGAGGTGTATGCGACAATAGGCATTTTGATGCCCGAGGAATTATTGCTAAAGGACAGCCAGTAAACATCTTTGATGAAAAAAAAAAAAAAAAAATGGGGACCTTCATTTTTCCGTCAAACAATGTGAGAAATCGTTTTAAAGTAATTATGAGATTTCTTAGATTTGATGTCAGGTCAACAAGTTCCAGTCGATTGTCAACTGATAAGATTTGCGTTGATTTCGGAAGTTTTGGACAGATTTACCAAAAACTGTATTGTTTGCTATAGACCACCGCGAATATAATATTTGATAAGCAGTTATATAGTATATTGCCAGCAAGCCATGCAGGCTTAGTATTAAGTTTCGGTTAGCGGCTGATGTAAAATCAAAATAGATGCTCAATGGATTTCCATATCTCAGTGAAGACCACAGCCGTCCTGCAAATCAACCACTCTCCGACTGTGTTGTTCTGAAGCTAATAAAACCATAAATGGGAAACGGAAGAAATGTGACTTAGGATAATTTTTTCACTTCAATAAAACTGGCACAAAAATTACAAGCTAAAAACACGAGTTTTGTGGGGAGGGTAAATCCTATTCGAATGGAGATTCCTACAAAAAAAAAAAAAAAAAAATTCCCGTTACGATCTGCACAGCAGATGAGTGCTGAAAAATAATCAATACACGCTGACAGTGTAGCAGTGTAAGCCAAACAAAAATTTACTCATACTTTGTAGCGTTAACAGAACTGTGGACACTGGAAATGATGCAAAGAAAATTAATGGAACCGTAAATTACTGTACTTCTTCGATTTACGATGTCAAAACGCCGGAGGTAAATAGCAATGGAAGCGATACTGACGCGATATTGCTGCGGAAGTTTCCATAATTACTAAGAAAATAAAACCGTGCCAAACAGCATACTGTAATGTGAATAAGATTTCAGACATTTACCACCAATGTAAGAGATCTGTATGCGGTAAAATGCACATGCGAGGTGTTCAGGAAACTCCTTTGCAAAAATATGTATTTGAAAAAAATTTACACCACTCCCTCGAGTAGAAAGTGAGAAAATTTCAACTGACAACGCACTATCGTTTTATTATTTATTTTTCAGCCATTTGTTTTTTATATAAAAACTAATTTTTTTAAAAGTTTGACAAATATTAATAAAATGTTTTCCGATATGGTACTCAAATACAGATTATGTACTGAATCTCATTTCAGACGTTGTTATTGCAGTACCCTACAAGGTATAAATATATGTATAGCGATAAACCTTCGCTATACCCACAATAACGACTGTCAGTGGAAACTGAAATGAGGTCATTTGACAGTGCCGTCGCTCCAAGTATGAGGGGTCACTACCCCCGCTGTTATGAAGTCCAGTCTTAGAATAAGACTGCTGTTCTAATCAATCTTTATCTTGTAATTACTTTTAATGCATTTCTTATTTCAGTGCAGCAAATAATATTTCAATGTAGCAAATTATATTTCATCTATTTCAGGTTTGATGGTAATTATGTAAATTTTTCTTGAGATAATTGAGGAATCTTATATTACTGATTATGTCAACAACTTTATTCCATTTCCTTACTATGTATAATTATAAACCATTGAATCAGGGTGTTTTAATAATCGAAAATGTCGACTTTTACAATGCCAATACATGTGCAGTCATTTTGACCGCTGGGTCGTTCTAGGTATGTACCACTGGTGGTCGTTGTAGTGTTAATAAGATTGCTGGATAAAACTTGGAGATTTTGTAGCCTAGAAGTCAAAACACAATCGGTTTGCCATATAACAATTCATGATCATATGTTCCTATATAAGAGAATATTCTCTTTCTTTTTAATTACTTGTATTTTGAAATGATAGAGGTAATTATTTTACATTATATATTTATCTCAAAAATGGTAAAACATTTAAATTTTCATTAAAACTTTTTTTTTTATAGTTTATAAGAGCAAGTTTAATTCTTACCATTATCCGTATTTCTTACAAACATTCAGCTTATATACTGAAAGTTCCTTTTAAACCACTAAATTATATAATAAAATCTGAAAAAAGACGTATAAAAAGGGTAACAATTTGCTTAGTTATTTTAAAAATGATAATAAAACACGTTCCATTCCAACAAGTTTAAAAAATATGGGTTTTTATTCAAATCATCCTGGAAGGAAAATTTAATCATGCGCTTTCTTGTTCATAAAAGATAGCAGGGTATTAAATTTTCTGTTTACAAATGGAATTTTTCATGAGTAACTATCTAACGAAAAGCGGAAAGATTTTCTCAGTTCAGCCTTTCATCAATGTTAAATGAAATATGTTTTGCTGCGTTCATTTTTTTTAATCTGTTAATGCTCCAAGGGTATATTGTAAAGGGTCAGCATATACGGTTTTAAAATGTTTCAAACGAAAATGCTTGGGGAAAGCATTCAAGTTTTCCAAGCAATAGAAAAATAGAACTATCAAAAGATGGCTTTAGTTATAAAGGAATTTTATTTTCTTAAGCATATATTCGCAATAAAGAGAAAAAAGAAAAGACGTGAATTAACTACGAAGGAAGCTATAGACTTTTTTTTTTTTTAAGGTAAAAGGACATAAGGGGCACGTGCAAAAGAACCAGGAATGAAATGTGCAAGTTTGCCAGCAGAAGGACTGTAATTGAAATACATATTTCTTGGATTAGTGAATTCCACAGGGAAAATGTAGGAAGAGCTGGCCCGATTACTGTTACGAGGTTGCCTAGGAGGAGGAAGGGTTATTCCCTTGAACTAGCAGTTAAGCAACCGAAATAGCACCTATAAAAGAGATGATTATATATATATATATATATATATATATATATATATATATATATATATATATATATATATATATATATATATATATATATATATATATATATATATATATATATATATAATATAACTGGTCAGAGAAGCGGACACTTTGCTATCCGTGTAGACACCCCGGGATCATGTATGTAATCAACGGATAGGTTTGCTAAAAAAGCAAATGGATGTTACAGACTATTACACACACAAGCAAAGCCACTCCAAGCGATGTCAAGCAGGGCAGCCGATCGGGACTGCAAAGTCTGCCCCAAAAGCCAAATCAAAGTCCTTCAAAAGAAGGCATCACGGCGACCCCATATAAAAATGGGAACAAGCTGGGAAGAAGAAGAAGAAATATATATATATATATATATATATATATATATATATATATATATATATATATATATATATATATATATATATATATATATATATATATATATAGAGAGAGAGAGAGAGAGAGAGAGAGAGAGAGAGAGAGAGAGAGAGAGAGAGAGAGAGAGAGAGACGTTACTTTAAAATTAAGAGACAGGAGAGCGACAGATATTAGAGGTCATCAGACTTCCTATTCCGCAAATGACTACTGCCCAGACAATTTTTGGAAAGCGGTCTTAACAGGCTGGAAAGTGCGACCGCAGTTGATGAGCTAGACACTTTAGGTGATATTTTCTATTCGAACTACAATTATTAATAATAAAATGCATATGATATAAGAATGATCTCTACCACGCCAGATTAACAAAAATCGAGAGCGTAAAATTCAGTAATGTTTCCACAGCCAAATTTCCTCATATCTCGAGGAGGTAGAAGCACCTTACATTTTATAACAATACATGCATCCGTCCAAGAAAACTCGGGTATACGTCAAGTCATAAACAGTGGGACGCCGAGTTTATTAGTTTTCCACACAAATTGCGAGAGCAGAGAACGTTCATTAGCAGAAGCTCAGGACGAAAACAATGTCAGCCTGGGCACTATTTATTAGGGCATGTCTTTGATGTGCAGCATTCTTGCGATTCTTATCCGAATGAATCTCTATTCTCGGTTGTTAGGGGTATTTTTGTTTCCTAATCCCGAAAATGAGGCACGCAGCCTGAAAAATGCACTAAAAATCTTGAAGATATGAATACACACATGATTCTACGTGTGTGTGTGATGTACTGGTGTGTGAATACTTCGTATACATACTCTCTATCAGAAAATCAAGGTCAAAATATATTATATATACATACACTGTGTGTATATATATATATATATATATATATATATATATATATATATATATATATATATATATATATACATATATATATATATATATATATATATATATATATATATATATATATATATATATATATATATATATATATATATATATATATATGGACAAGTTACTAGGATACATACTTCTGTATAAAAATAAACATAGCCCTCACTGACGATAATTGTACTACAATGATGATGATACTTAGAGTAAGAGATACTTATCATATTGTTGCAAATATTCGTGAACTGGAAATTCAAAATATTTCTGGACTTGGCGATAACAGAGATAGCGTACATAGTTTTGTACAAATATAGGTGTTTTTACTAAAAGATATTTATTAACTATGACAATTTCTTGAACTGCATGATTCTTAATTAGTAGCCTCGATAGGAAGAGGAGAACTCTTATAGTCTTTAGTTCATAATATATCTCTAAAAGCTGACTTACACCGCGTTTTTAAATATCACTTAGAACATAGGTCAATGAAAATACTTATATGAGTTAAGAAGTGGCTTCTAAACGTACACAATTCATTTTTGGAAATGTCAAAAAAAAAACTCTGTTCCAGCTGCTAGAAAAGAAAAATATTCATTCACGTGATAATATACAAAGATATATATGACGGTGAATAAGAAAGAGGAGGAGGAGGTGAAATAGCAGGAATGAAAGGGAGGAAGGAGGAGGACTGTTGCCCCTTGGGGTAACAAAAATGTTCAAAAATATGAAAAAAAAAAAAAAAAATGAAAGTTTTGGATACCAGAACAAGTATAAGAGGAATGAGAATTGTTTACGACCAACAATATGAATAGATATAGACCAAAGGAGACAAGGCGAAATAATTGAAACTACACAGAGCTAAAGATTTAAGTTGTTAATAAGACTGTTTATAAGTAATATGAATATAACAGGTTCGAGACCTCATTTTTCATTAAAAAAGCTAATATTTCCTATGAGCAATATTTTCAATAAGCTTTAGATTTATCATTGAGATCCCGTCCACTATTCGGGTAATAAAATACTGCCTGTTTACCGGGAACACATGCGTGAATATTATTGGAAACCGTTCACATAAGCAATTTCATGCACGGTAATAAAGAATGACATAGGAGGGCGCCCTAATTGGACTTCTAATCATGCTATTTCATCCATAATGGACTGACAGTGACAGAAGTTATACGATTCCGATAGCAAGAACCCATTGCCAGATAAAGCCATTATAATAATGTCGACGATACCTTTGGAACGCTCGAATTGACAAGTCTGCATTGTCTCTTAGATGGATTTTATCTCTCTTTTCATGGTTATCAGGTCAATTTGAACCCTACCAATAGTAGTATCATTTTGTTCATTTCAACAACACATTGAGGAATACAGTCATATGTCTCTTCGCTAATGTTAATTCACAACTTACAAGCCAACTGCGGGTATAAATAAGGAATGGACGTGCGCTTTCAAAATAACTTTAAAATCCCTAAGGAATTGTATTCTAATGTTTTGCAATCATAAGCATAAAGAAATTGCATTCTCTTAAATGCCCACTGCTAGTGGGTGCAGCTCGTGTCATTTTACTGGCTGTATCCTTATCTTTCTACCAACTGTGCTATAACTAAACTGAATGAATAACTATGCGGTTTATTTGGAAATTAAGCACACCTGATATTTTCCTTCACTGTTAAATGATTTGTACAATGATTTTTCTATATTAGAAAAAAATTATTATAAATTAAAATTAAAAGCCAATGTGTAAGTTGGGCAGCAACTTCATATTTATGCTGTCTCCTAATATTCAAAAGGAAAATTCGATTGAAAAGTATGAAACCTAATATTATAAATTTAATCTCCAATTACGTACAATAAAAGTACAAAGCCTAATGGGTGTATAGTTACAGCGAACGTGTTGTACACATATATATATATATATATATATATATATATATATATATATATATATATATATATAATATATTATATATATATATATATATATATATATATATATATATATATATATATATATATATATATATAAATATATAAAGTCTTTGACGACTCTGACGAACTATGTGCTGTCCTGGTAGGGACACTTCCACTGCAGGTGCATTTGTGTCGTCGTTGGAGGTTTACACAGTTAGATACAGCGAGGTATCTGACTCATGCATTTGTGCTTTCCTACTCATGATCAGTAATTAAGTGCATGGAGACAGTGTGAGTGCGTATGTGTGTGGCACTCTCTAATGGTATATTATCAAAGGAACAGTGACTTGGGGAGGACTTGGGTTTTGGTGGCTGGGTGTGTTTTGCCTTGTGAGTGTTTAAAACCCACCACCGCGGCCATAGGAAAGCGAGTACCACAACTCATGAACATTTATATCTTTTCCAGACATATATTCTCCATTGTGCATTTTTTTGCTTTGAATATCACTGTAATGTTACATTATTTCAGGTTTTAACATAAGATATGTTTCTTTTAACAGGAATTCTGGGTTCGTCCTTAGAGGACGAATATTTTGGAAGTGGTGTTTACTCTTTTACATAAATTACTATATGGCATTTATTGTGGTCTAGAATAATTATGACCTTTTTACTTTGTTTAGTGACCAAGGTGTTAGTCACTAGTATTGGTTGGTCTGCAATCATTAATCTGATTGTTTGTGAATCAGAATTTCCTCTAGTGATGATTTCCATTTACAAGGGGTGGAATTCACTACATTTCATGATCGTAGCTTTTGCTGAATCACTTTCGTTAAATTTGCAAATAAAGTCTAGTTTTGTATATCAGTGTTTAATTCCCAGTAGGCCTTTGTTTGAGAATAGATTCAGTGAGAGAAGTCGATGAGGGGGAAGGAATTTGCTGACCCAGGATAGGCCACCGCTACCAGAGAATCTTAGGAAAGTAAGATGATTGATTCTGTTTTTAAAACAGGTACAGTAATAGAATATGATCTTATTTGACTTGGGGATAGGGTCATTAACACACACACACGCACACATACATACACACACACACATATATATATTAGCTAGTTAACAATAGAAATTCCAGTCTCCATTCAAGAGTCATTTTCTTATCTTGCAATTTTGCACCTGCACTCAAGTTCCTCGCTTTGACTTCCCACACCGCTCCAGACACAAATTTTCGAAATGCAAAAGAACCATACCACACCCTCGCGTCATCGCACTCTTCAATTTATGGTCATCATAACCATAAAACCCTCCTCATTGCCACTTGATCAATTCTGTCAATTTATCGTTTTTAGGACCATGTATAAGGCAGTCTTAAGGTAGGTACACGATTTCAGGTACCCTGTGCTACTGGTCGTTACAGTTTCTCATGAAGCAGATGGCTCTTGATGAACATTATGAAATTCTCATTGCGATGAAGAAATAAATATTTGGAGCCAGCTTCTAGTTTATGCCTCTAATGTTGAAAGTAGCTCAGAGTATCAATAAGCATAACAGTCGCCAGCTGCTCACAGGAACGTTTATTCTCAAGAATGAGATTCACAGAGCAATGGGCGGCAGTTTTTTTAAATGATTTTCTTTCATCTGCATGGGGAATGCCATCTCAGACACCATTAACCATGCGATTGTAAAAAGAAAAGAAGTATTGTGGAAGTTTTCTGAATAGTAGTGTATTCACGATTCACCATTGGTACTGTGAAGGTAACGTTAATTGCTGTCTTCTCTTTCCATTGGTCGCATTTCCTGTGAGGGGAAAGGCTTAATACTATTATATACTTATATATATATATATATATATATATATATATATATATATATATATATATATATATATATATATATATATCTATATATACAGTATATATATATATATATATATATATATATATATATATATATATATATATATATATATATATATATATATATATATATATATATATATATATATATATATATATATATATATATATATATTCGATCACGGATGCACCACATTATTCTCAGGTAGCAGACAATTATAGAAATGCTTTTCAAAGGCATAACCGGTGGGTTGAAGACTGATCCCTTCCACAGAAATGGTCAATACTGAATGGATCGGTGATATCTTCTCATCATTCTGGCAGAAGGTATAATGAGTGACTAGGCACGTGGATATCTGTTTCCAAGGGGTTAGCAGTTATGCAAATATTAGTGTGAAATGGATGCGTAGGAGGATACGCGAATCATATCGGATTATTTTCGGTATGAATAGCTATTAATCATAAATCTAAAATATGACGTACAATGGTTTTCTTATGATTTCAAATGCTATTTCCTTCCTTCTGGTGTAATTTTTTTCGAGTGCCTGTTTATTACATATTGAAAAGACTTTTAGGACTAGAATTTGAGCTTTACCTTTTCCTGCTTTTCTCTTGCAGCAAACAGGGTTACATGGACTCCCATACGCACACACACACACATATATATATACATATACTGTATATATATTTATATATACAGGTATATAAATACATATATGTGTATATAATTATATATATATATATATATATATATATATATATATATATATATATATATATATATATATATATATATATATATATATATATAGGAAAAGGCAAAGTTCAAATTTTAGTCCTAAAAGTCTTTTCAATATGTAATAGACAGCCACTCCAAGAACATTACACCAGGGGAAATGGCATTTACACACACACACACACACACACACACACACACACACACATATATATATATATATATATATATATATATATATATATATATATATATATATATATATATATGTGTGTGTGTGTGTGTGTGTGTGGGTATGTGTGTGTGTGTGTGTGTAATATATATCGATGTTCACATATTCTTCTTTGCTTAATCTACGCAACGGGAGTTTTTACAACTTGTAAAGAGGACGAGATTGAGGGCAATGATTTTATTCTACTTTTTGTATATCCGAAATATGTGCAGTTGTTATTTTCATAATCACCTAACCTTGTCAATCTGCTTCGTGGTCTCCTTGGTCCTATTTGTTTTATAGAAACTAATAAAACGTACCCCGCAATTTCAACCAACAGAAGATAAGTAATTGATATTTGCTAGGCACGGCAAGTCTCTTGGCGTACTTTATGTAGGTTAGGTTTCAACAAAAGCAAATTTTCTTTTGCCGTTAATATTTGATGGAACACGATTTTCATAGCACTGAGAGTTCAGTAAACTTAGATATATTTTACATAATAACTATTTTCCCTTAATCTAACTTACTCTCCTTACATTAAAAGTAAATATCTTAACTTGAAATTGTGTCAATATAGTCTACGTCCAAAAACGAAGTCCATGTTACTATTTCAAAAATACTTCACTTTTCCATTAGTAGTTTTGTGTTAAATTGCTTTCAGAAGTACAATACAGAGAGAGAGAGAGAGAGAGAGAGAGAGAGAGAGAGAGAGAGAGAGAGAGAGAGAGAGAGAGAGAGACCAATATCCACGAATAACACTTCTCCATGGTTTCATAACAATTTCTGTGCGGACATACTTTCTTGAATAGCTCCTGATGGTAAACAGCTAGCAATATCTGATATGACAGAAAAGAACACAATTTATTATATTAATACTTGATGACATATCAATTAATTACTCACCATAAATTACTTTATCCCATTGAAATGAGTTCCATCAAAGAAACGTCACAATTGCGGCACTTGTCTCCAAGTTCATTACTATAATGACCCCCGTATCTACGGATCCATTTAACTGAAATTAATGATGCCACCGTCTGTCGATTACGTTAAGATTAATGATGAAAACTTCCAACGGTTAACATAATTTTAAGGACGTGCTGTAGTTACGATGATGATGTTAGGTTTGGTGGATAATCATAAGAATTTTAAAGTCTTATCAGTGAGGAGCACGAACGCATGATTTCCTAAAACATTCTTTTTATTAGTGCATTGTGTTCTGTAATTAAAAGAAATACAGTCTACTATAAAATATTGTTACCTAAGAGTAACTCTTCTTGTTAAGATTTTATTCGATGAAACATTATAAGATAGTGCTTGTTACGTAAAGGCTATAAATGGATACTGTTCTTACAACTGATAGACAAAACTAAGGTATGGTGGATATAACGAATAAGGAAGGCTTGGGAGAGAATGCAAATGAAAGTACGTGCAATTTATTAGTGTTTGTGTCACAAATGATTCATAAATTGGGGTACTCTTTTCGAACAAAAAGATATCAATAAATTTACTTGGATGCTTTCAGGTGGCAGTCATGGAAACCAAAATTGTTCACAGAGCTATAGCAAAGAGAGAATAAGAATAGTGAGAACAGTTAAGAGCGTCAAAGCAGCAGAACTCAGCTGTGTTTGCGCAATTGCTCTTGCCAACCTAAAGCTAAAATTAAAGAAGTAAAATATGCACCAAAGTTTCTTCGGTGCAATCGAGTTTTCTGTACAGCGTATAATGCTGTATGAAACTCTTAGCCATGGCCCATGAAACTTTCAGCCGCCTGTGTTCTTGGCACCTATAGCGGTGCCAGATGCATGATCATGGCTAACTTTAACCTTAAATAAAAATGAAAACTACCGAGGCTAGAGGGCTGCAACTTGGCATGTTTGATGACTGGAGGGCGGATGATCAACATACCAATTTGTAGCCCTCTAGTCTCAGTAGTTTTTAAGATCCGAGGGCGGACAGAAAAAGTGCGGACGGACAGACAAATAGCCATATCAATAGTTTTCTTTTACAGAAAACTAAAACAACCAACAAAACAGTTGATGGAGGGTCGAGAGTTGATACAGTAAAGCTTCTTGAATAAAGATGCCAAGTTGTTTTTATAAGTGAATGTCAAAAGTAATGGCGCACAAAAGGTGCAGGAAACATATTATCTTTGAACCCTGTGACCTAACAGCCTCCTTCTAACTTGGCCTCACTCACCCCTCTTTAGAACAACAGCCTTTATTGCCTATGCGTGTCGTTATATACAACGTATGAATTTATACATATACACTTCCACAAAATAATTATCAAATTGTTTTGCGTTTCCTTTTGCTTCTCTTCGTTTGATATCAATGTCCGAGAACTGTTTATGAGTTTTGCCAAATATATATATATATATATATATATATATATATATATATATATATATATATATATATATATATATATATATATATATATTATATATATACACAGTATATATATATATATATATATATATATATATATATATATATATATATATATATATATATATATATATATTTATATATACACACACATATGTATATAAACATCTGGAGCACCTGCACAAAACGGTTTATCAGCAGTGTTTTGCGTTTCTGTTTTTTCTCCTTCTTGTTTCATAACATTGCACAAGAACTGTTTATGATCTTTTCGCTTTGTGAAGGCTTCTATTTGTCTTGTAATTTTGTTATGAGTTTCTTGTCCTCCACTCTAGACAATCTCTCTCTCTCTCTCTCTCTCTCTCTCTCTCTCTCTCTCTCTCTCTCTCTCTCTCTCTCTCTATATATATATATATATATATATATATATATATATATATATATATATATATATATATATATATATATATATATTTATATGTATATATATGTGTGTGTGTGTGTATGTGTGTCAGTGTGTTTGTTTATGTGTATATACTGTATGTATGTATGTATGTGTATATATATATATATATATATATATATATATATATATATATATATATATATATATATATATATATATTATATATATATATACACACAGATAGATACATAAATAAGCAAATACAGAAAATCTATTATTATCAACTAGCAGAGTTATATCATTCGATGTTAATTCAATATATCACAAAGTACCAGATGATTCTAAAATATATACTGATGCTAAAACTATTAATAATAAATTTCAAACTAAAGTTTCCGACAAAAGAGATTTTTTATTTTGAGACTTTATTCGCATATACCATTTAATTAAACTTATTGAGTGATATGATCGTAATTTTCTAGATTCGGAAATATCTGTATGGGTAGTAAACATTTTTTACGACTGGAATTTATTGTTAATAAAATAATTAAAATATTAATAAAATAATTAATAATAAATCCACAACGCGGATGATTAAAGTAGTGATAAATGAATTTAAATATAAGAACTCTAAGCAAAGAACTGCTGTTTTCCAGCCCAAAGCCAACCTCTCCTAATACAGTAGTGTCCTTTAAGTTTCAAAGCGGAAGCCATTAGCCCGAGCTTAGTACGGGACGTGATACTGAGGGTGTGACTTACCGTCTCGACCCTCTAATACATTACCGTAATTGTTTACGGCGTTGGACTACTGAAAATGCTTTACATAATACAGTTCGTGGGTTACTGATCCTAAATACGATAACAGTAGGGTAAGAGGTATTAAATATTTTTATTTATTTTCCAAAAAGAACTTTGCCTTGATGATCTCATAATTTGAATCTATCTGACCTCCTGTAGCTATTCATGTAAGATGCATTAAAGTTAATAACAAACTGCCGCAGGTTTGTGTTAATTAAAGGCACCACAGATCTGGGCTTTCTTGTATTAAAGTATTACTGTATGTCATTCACTGCATATCATTACCAAGAAATGGATGCGACTTGATGTAAAGTCTCCCATCTTTTCCTTTGGTTTTATTTATTCATATCTGACATGCAGAACAATATATTCAAAGGATGGATGTTTTTTGTGCTCCACCTTATAGCAAATGATTTCTAGTATTTTTTGTGTTAACTGACTTAAATTGTTAAACAACCTAATGATAGTTATGTACCGACAATGTGCATGTAAACACTAATTTTTGAAAGGATTTCAGTTATTAGCAATTCACTGAGGAAATCTCTAAAAATAATTAAATCTAAAAGATGCAACTACGTAAATTTGCAGTCATGGATAAACAGCTAGACCTGGGAAAATATTATTTATCAAATAAGGGGCTATATAAAATACAGGTTTGGTTTATTGAATATTCCTTATACCTTAACTCTCGCGCTCTCTCTCTCTCTCTCTCTGACAGCAATTATGGATATCATATGAATGTAAAAATGTGTTATGCACATCAAAGCGTAAGTACGTGGAAATTAATATCTTTAAAATGGTTTATAATTTGACCGTCTATGACATGTCTAACACCTGCTATAGCATTATTTCATGTTAATGTGTCATTCTGCTATAGAAGAGTATGGCATAAAGCAGTACTATGATATAGCGCAAAATAACAAAAAATATCGAAAACAATTTTTTCAATATATATATATATATATATATATATATTTTTTTTTTTTTTTTGAGAGTTGTAACTTTTTCAGCCTAAGAAAGTGCCTGGTACTGACACTTTTTACTCGAGGCGATAATGTTTTTAGAGGACATTTTGAGTTATGACACATATCATATTACCGAAATGGTAACTGCATTTCTTGTTCAATAGTAACTGTAAAATTTACCTGAACTTTTGCATTTAAGGCAACTGGGATTATCTACTACATCTCTCTTTCTCTCTGTCTTGGGGATTTTCTAATAACTTTGGAGGCCTGAAAATGTTATAACTTAGACATTTTATATTGCATTACTTGAAATAACCGAATGTTTACTATTATTATTATTATTATTATTATTATTATTATTATTATTATTATTATTATTATTATTATTACTTAACATGCTAGGTCTAAAAGGAATATATACTTTCATGTTACTTCTTTTGACATTCATTGCTACTATTTTCAATCTATTCTGGGCGAAAACAAAGATTTATAAAAAAAAAAAATGCATGCTAGGAAAAAAATCAGTAGGTAGGCGTTAAGTTCCATTCAAAAAAACAAAAAAACCTTTTTTGAGTTGTGAACATATTGCACAGATCTACAGTTCATCCTCTCAAACCGAGAGAAGTAAAAATGTAATGGGACAGTATACACTAGGATCAAAGTTATTTGGGTCTGTTATGGCACCGAAAAACAAAAGGTAAATTTGATACTAGTTTATTTTTACCTGAAGCGTGACCACTGTCTCTATGATGTACAGACACCCCCCCACAAACACATATGTGTGAATGTATATACACACGTACATACACACACACACACACACACACACACACACACATATATATATATATATATATATATATATATATATATATATATATATATATATATATATATATATATATATATATGCATATAGAGAGAGAGAGAGAGAGAGAGAGAGAGAGAGAGAGAGAGAGAGAGAGAGAGAGAGAGAGAGAAATTAATTAATAAATAATTTTTTTCTAAAATGTTCAAAATACATTTGTGATTTCATTGATCTTTTTTCTCCTAAGCGATGGACACGCAATTCAAGTAGTTATGTTTCTATAAAAATAAGGTTTTCACTATTCTATGTTTTTCGTTTTTATCATGTCTAGAATACTTCAAGTATGCGTACCTTATTTATTTCACCCTCTGATAACTTATGGAATTCTTATTTAAATGTTTAGTCAACATGTGCAGTATAAGTCAACAGAGAATGATGTTATAGTAATTTTTTATTCGCCTTCCTATTGGAAAACATATCTGCGTGATATTAATAAAGCATTTTTATTTAAACCACAAACTGTACACAAAAAACTATAGTCCTAAAGTCCCTGGTACCAGTTCTATGGATCATTTATAAAACTTATTATGCTTAATTAAGTCAGTTATGACGCAGTAAACACCAAAACACACATTTTATATAAATGCCATTGTTATGACTTTTTTTGTGGAGTGAATGCTGAATCGTATTTCTCTCCCTAAAAGACTTATAACAGAATTCAAAATCCTACACTGACATGGTGGAACATAACTGATGTAACCGAATGATTCTTTGATGTTGATAAAAGAACTCAATTAGGATGTATCAAAATATTATAGCTACATTTTTTTAATGTAAGGACACTGCAATAAATCCCAGGCCATAAAAGTTCTTGTTCAAACTATCCCCCTTTAATTTTCCCAATGTATATTTGGGTCTGAGTTCTCTTTCCCATGCATTTGCACATCCAGCAATTTGCGTTTTCCTTCAATAAACGTTTTATTTCAGCATCTCATGGTTTCCTCCTTTCCTCCTTTCATAGCCGAATACTCAGAGTCACTATATCACGTTTATACACCAGGCCATAGGTCGAACCCTGCCAAGGTATAGCGATTTTTATATTAAATATAATATAGTAGATAAATTTCTGTGAACATAAAAAGAGTTGTGGGTGTATAAGTGGATAAAGTCATGAATGTGTGTGTGCATGTATGTATATATGTATGTATATGTGTATATATATACATATACATATATATATATATATATGTATGTGTATACAGTATATATGTATGTATATATATATATATATATATATATATATATATATATATATATATATATATATATATATATATATATATATATATCAAAACCAGAAAGAACCTTACAACACAAAAAAATTTGCTTGTTTTGCCTTATAATAATAATAATATGAAAGATATCCCTCATCTTCTTAAGAATTTTGGTGTTAATGTCGCATTTAAGAACAATAAAACAGTGAAAAATGTACTTATCAAGAACTCCCCTGACAATACTAAAGGGTGTGTATATAAAATTCCGTGTAAGTCTTGTGACAACTTTTATATTGGCCAAACCGGGAAAGCACTGGAAAAAAGAATTGAACAGCATAAGAAATGTGTGAGATATGCACAGGGGAACAGTGGTATATTTGTACATGTTAGTGAGAACAATCATGCTATCAACTGGGAAGGGGCAAAAACGATTGTATATTCTAATAATGCACTGGAAAGGAATATCATTGAATCTAGCTTTATAAAAGAAAGTTACAACCATAATATGAATATCAGTCAAGGGATGTATAAACTTGATCCTTTCATATCAAAAGAAATTTGTAAATTGTTTAAACTTTAAGGTAGGCAGTAGAGATGTATGAAAATAGGATTATCATATTTGTAAACACAGTATGAGGGTAGTAGTGTTAATGAGTTTCCAAACTCCGCCTCCTTGACACCTGTCAGGTGTGGATCTGAGGTGGCGTATGGTTTGTTCATCAGCATTGTCCCCTGAGAGTATATTGTGATTTTTAGCCAAATGAGTTTTGAAGGCCACTCCTACCTCGACACCGGTCTGAGTGGGGATATGTAGTCTCTAACGGTTGTGTATGTTCGTCAGTACTGTTCTTGTAGTATATATAAGTATTTGTGACTTCTCATACTCTGTATCAGTCCTTCGTCAATGGCTTGGAAATAAAGTCGAAACCGGTCAGGACCTACACCCCGTTTCTTATTTTTCACCTGTGGTATTGTGTGATAAATGAATCACGTACAAAAGTTATAATAATCATATATATATATATATATATATATATATATATATATATATATATATATATATATATATATATATATATATATATATATATATATATATATATATATACACACACATATATATATATATATATATACATATGTATGGTTGCTAGGCCTTTCGACAAAACGGTCCTTTACTAGGAGACTGATGAAAAATATAAAAATAGGTTAACAAGAAAGCTCATATAATTGACAGATGGCATACAGATATCCAAAGGATGAGGATTATCAGGAACAGATGCACTTGGAATCCTACACAGTTGAAGAATTAGTTGAACTACCAAAACAAAGGTAATTTTTTGAGAGGTTTTACAAAGGATTACGCCCAACTGGCTCAAAAAAGGGAGGAGTCAATTAAAAGACTGTACAGAGGAAGAGACTAACCACAAAAATGACCTTGGAATGAACAAGCTGATTAAATATATATAAAAGTACAATACATATTTTCTCCTTTTAGTAAACGATAAAAATTTTTGCAAAATGAACATTTTCCAAAAAAAAACTATTTAACATATGCTTGCAGCTGGAAGTAAGCTGATCTAATTGATCCAGCGTGTTTTCACTTAAATGAATGAATATTGCACTGGATATTTGCCGTGTTTTGACAGATTACTTATGCTGCTTAATTCTCACTTCTAAATCTTTACTGGATTGACCTATATAAAAAGAAGAGCAGTCCAAGCAATGGAATTTTATGTATTATGTTGTTGCTTTCCTTAGGGCTATTTTTTTTATTAAGATTCCTTTTAGTGTGCTATTATAGGAAAAAACCAGGTTAACATTAAAAGATTTTAACAATGATTTTATGGTTTCAAAATCACTAACATAAAGCAGGCTAAGAATGCTCTTAAGGGTTTCTTTCTCCATGTTACTTTCACTACAAAACTTTTTGTGGGCTTTATTATAGGAAATATCTGGTACATGTGCAGGGTAACATAAACCGGTTCCTATTTTTCTTATGTATTCGATTTCTTGATCTAAATATTGGGGACTGACAATGCGCAATGCTCATAAAAACATAGAAGAAAAAATATACATTTTGGTATTGACGTGGTGGCCTGAAAAGAAAGCGACATAAGTTAAGTTGTTGTTTGGTTTCTTATCAATACTGAGTTTGCATTGAAATGGTTCTCTGTGTATTAAAACATCTAAGAAAGGCAGGCAATTGTCTTTTTCTAGTCCTAAAGTAAATTTAATGGTTGGTACCTGGTTATTCAAATTGGAGATTAAATAATCTACGTCAATATTAGCAGGCAAAACAGCTAAAATATCGTCAACATGCTTATACCACTTTAAAGGAGTATAAATGATATTAGGTCAATATCGTTTTTAAAAAAAATTCCATATACAAGTTTAAGAGGAGTTGCCCATTGCCATACCAAATGTTTGTTGGTAGAACTCACCACTGAATATAAACTTACAATCACAAATACACAACCCAGTGAGTGAAAATAATATGACTTACAGGTAAAGGTAATTCATGTTGGATTAGTATTACTTTCATGACTAACACTGGCAGAGCCACAAACAATTTCTTTAATTATGAACAGGATTTTGAGGAAGATCACAATATTTTTCGAATTCACATTGGGACAGAGCGATCGTTAAAGCACAGGATCTATTCGAAATAAAGAAGGATAAACCATATCTGATTGCACTCACAACATTTTCACTTATTTGTTTACTCGACAAGTTACAACACAATTATTATGTGCACTATTAGTTTTTGGTAGTTAGTCTCTTGTAAAACCTCTCAAAAATTTACCTTTCTTTTGGTAGTTCCACTCATCTGTCAATTATACAAGCTATTTTGTAAACGTATTTTTATATTTTTCATCAGTCTGCTAGTAAAGGACTGTAATGTCAAAAGGCCTAGTAACCCCTTCGGTGTTGCAATTTTCCTTTGTGGCATTTGCCTTTAATCATAACGTTCCATATCTCCGTGAATCAGATATATATATATATATATATATATATATATATATATATATATATATATATATATATATATATATATATATATATATATATATATATATATATATATATATATATATATATATATATATAAATGGATGTATGTATGTACAGTATGTTTGTTTGTATGTTCTGATATGCACTGAGCAATTTCAACCAAAACTGGTATACATATGACTTCTGATCTCGAAAAGAATGCTGTGGGGGTAAGGCATCACTAGCACCAAAGTGGGGAGGTGTGGGAAGGGGGTACCATGTAAAAAATAACGGAAAATAATACATATTAGTGTCTAACCCATAGTTTTTGAAGTCGCTGAGATGAGCAGTGACACTCCTGATACCCATTAAGTCCAAGTTCAGCCCCGATAGGGAGGGGGGGTGAGAAGGGGCTGGGAAGGGGGTGACATGTAAATAACGGAAAATGACAGATATTAGTGTCTAATCCATAGTTTTCGCAGTTGCTGAGATGAATAGTGACACTCCCGACGCCCTTCAAATCCAAGTTCAGCCCTGATAGGAAGACTGGGTGAGAAGGAGTGGGAAGGAGGTGACATGTAAAAATAACCAAAAACGAGATATTGGTGTCTGATCTATATTTTTCGAGGTTGCTGAGATAAATAGTGACACTCCCGATGCCCCTTTAAATCTGGGTTCAGCTCCGAAAGGAAGGGTGGGGTGAGAAGGGGGTGAAAATAATATGTAAAAAATGACAGATATTAGTGTCTAATCCATAGTTTTCGAGGTTGCTGAGATGAATAGTGATACTACTGATGCCCTTTAAGTCCACGTTCATGGTGGGTGAGAAGGGGTGATATATAAAATGTCAAAAATGCTGGGCAATGTAACTGAAGCAACTATCTTAATAGGAAAGGGAGAGAGAGAGAGAGAGAGAGAGAGAGAGAGAGAGAGAGAGAGTATCGGCTGTCATTCAGAGTTTTCCCAGGCAGTGACGGATTGGTCAGCTAGTATGTACTGTGTGTATGAGTATGTGTATGTGTATATATATACTGTATATATATATATATATATATATATATATATATATATATATATATATATATATATATATATATATATATATATTATATGTATATGTATGTGTATACACACACACACACACACACACACACATATATATATATATATATATATATATATATATATATATATATATATATATATATATATATATATATATATATATATATATATATATATAGATAGATAGATAGATAGATAGATAGATAGATAGATAGATAGATAGATAGATAGATGTACGTACATCCAGACTTTCAAATCTGTTACCAGATTTTGTTTAAAACTCTCCTCTGCTGCCAAGACTTCTTTCCAACCTCCATTTTCCTTGACCGTTATACCGCCCCATCCTTTCACGGCGATTCAGTCGCTACCTTAGGGGTTAATCCACACCAGTGGCCCATTTCCCTTACTTATCTCTTCTTCTCAGGCCTTTGGATTTTGCTATTTGGACTGAGATTCACGACGGACATAACACTGGAAAGATGCACACAAATTTACTTGATTATACTTCTGATTGCTTTTCTTTAAGTCATTGTAAGAAATGGGGCATAATGTCACAGAAGAGTTAGAATTTAAAACATTGATTGATCAAGACTCAATGGGAGTTTATTCTAAATGATATGAATGCTCCAGAACATTAGCAGTAATGCTTCGTCAACTAACCATACGGTACAGAGTATATTTCTTGTGAAAGCAGGCAGTTATACAAAATTACTAAATATCATGTATTAATAAACGAATAATTTAATTTTAAATGTTATTTCTTCGACTTCACTCTTACAGCCTCTTTTCCTGACAGCGTGCACCATGTATATAGTTTGTTCATGAGGCAGAACAACATAAAAGGTTCCTTCCTATAGGAGAAATGCTCTTCAACATTTCCTGAATAAAAGTATGCCAGATCGAAGCGATATGCTCAGCTTCCTACATTCTTGTTGGTGCATTATGCTCTGACCTTTAAGATATGAAAGTCGTTGTTATAACAAGGACTTAAGTATCCCGTTACCATTTAAAAGGAAAAACGGTGGGGCCATGGGAAACATAATTAATATCTATCTATCTATCTATCTATCTATCTATATATATATATATATATATATATATATATATATATATATATATATATATATATATATATATATATATATATATATATATATATATATATATATATATATATATATATATATATATATATATATATATATATATATATATATATATATATATATATATATATATTATATATATGAATGTCTTTTACTGTCATACCACAGAATAGTTTGAAGATAAAAAGGCCCATAAAGTACTAAATACTTTACCAGTGCACAGGGACACAGAAGGAAGTGCTCGAAATATATGGTTGCAACGTTCAAATAGTGTTTTATGGGCGTTCTTATCTTTATATGTATATGTATATGTATATGTATATGTATATGTATATATATATGTATATATATATATATATATATATATATATATATATATATATATATATATATATATATATATATATAGTAGAATCTACTGGTCACTTTTCACCAGATACATATGTAATTTTAATAGCCACAATGCCCTCTTAACTTCTCGAATTCTTCGCGCTTTTTTGGATATGCTTGTCACTACAAAGCCTTAAGATCCAAGTGCAAGAGATATGAAGATACTATAATGTCTGGTAGCGGGAAACGACCCCGGTTCCCATAATCACAACAGGGTCACGTTGCCGACCTGGCTTTGTATTGACAAGCTTATCCAAAAAAGTGCGAGTAATTCGAGAAGTTAACAGAGCATAGTGGTTTTACAATTACACACACACACGCTCACACACATACACACACACACACACACACACACACACACACATATATATATATATATATATATATATATATATATATATATATATATATATATATATATATATATATATATATATACATGTTATAATTTTATTTTTAACTGATTTCATCATATGAAGTAATTGTCTTATACTTCATGCACATTGCACATCGCCTATATAGACAGTAGCGTCCTCTTTTCTTATTTCTTACCACTGATGGGTTATTTTCAATAAATTGAAGTTCATGCAAAGAGAGAGAGAGAGAGAGAGAGAGAGAGAGAGAGAGAGAGAGAGAGAGAGAGAGAGAGAGAGAGAGAGAGAGAGAGAGAGCCGTTTATGGGATATAAGATGGCAGATTCACTGTAACATTTGGATCACCATCAAAGCATTAATAAAAACACGGCGAGGAAATCGACAAACCGAATTCATGGCTCTTGGGGTAACAGAGTGTCAGCGATAAAAATTTTCACTTAATTTGCCGTTACATAGGGAAAATTCCCGTGTGTTTTATAATCCTCAACAATAATTAACTTTTATATGTCCTTTTAGAATAATTCTCAAATAACATCATCAATTCTCTTTCACAAATTCCAATTATATACTTGAATTTTATTGAGGTTTTAGTAAAGAAAAACACGCACATGCACATTTAAACCATTACCATTTAGTTCGGTCGAAGCTACAAAAAGAGACCTGAAGTTTGGTTATATTTTCATTAATAAATTCATTTTGTAGTAGAGTTAACAGTCCTGTAGTTTGGTTCTTAAGGAACAACAAACTATCTATCACCAATTTAAACCGAATGCTTGCGCTTTTTAAACAATATTTAGTAAGCATTTCAAGCGACAAGATCTTTTTCCCTTGTCCGGAAACGAGAACGGTAGTATTTCAAATATTTCACAGTGAACTAACAGCAATGCATTTCCAAAAAAAAAACATACAATTATTATGCATACATGCAAATATATTCATGAATGGTGTACATACACCACTTTTTGTTAAACACAAAAACATTTAATTACTTGTCGGACGTTATGAATGCAATCAATAAATATATGCAGGGCTATATACAAATCTCTTCATTTCCCGGTAATAATTCAGGTACAATATTGTACAATGAAAAGTTTTTGTAGTTTCCTTTGTTATATTTTTACTCAAATCAATGTGATGTCTCTCAGCTTACAAAAACAAACATACACAATTTTAAATTGTATCAAAGCTCCTAGAGATTCTGAAAACCTAAATGGAAAATTGTATAACATTTATATTTTTCCCCCCTGACTTCTGGGAACTTTCAACTAAATAAAATATCAATTACTGGACGCAGAGCGGCATGAGATCTCTGTTATTAGAAGGGCAAGATCTGCCATGAAATTCTTTGTGGTGATGTCTTCATATAGAGAACTGCTGAATTGTGACTTCTTCAAGCAATTATTCTATCGATGTTGCTTAATGGAGGATTTCATGAGAAGAGCAGAAGTGCGAATGATTGCAGCAAAACTCCAGCAGTGAAATACCGTAACTACGAACGTATATTCTTTGCTGATTTGCTCAGTTTATGAAATGCTATATTTAACAAAAGTAATTATTCTTCAGAAAGACGATTCTTCCACAGAAACTTACTGATAGACATGTCTGAATCGAAGAAATTACAGCTATAAAAAAACAAATCTGCTATAAAAATTCGTTGTTAAAGGAAAGGGAATACATCTAAGAAAATTAAACGGTCTCACTTTTAGTGCAAACCATCACATTTTCTAGGCTCTTGCAACCACTCTTCACAGAGTAGCAACGCATACAAACTAGCCAGTTTTATGTTACCTTATAACTTATCTCTCTTTACTTAGGCGTTCTAGACGAGTTCTGTGGAAGTCAATGCTTGGTTAAATTTACAAATTATAAATATGATATCTAGGACGCTGAATAAGTTCGTGTGAGTTTAGTCCTCCTTATAATAAGCCTTTTACTTTGAATATATAGATTTTTGTTTAATCTGAACTATACACAGAAATTTCCCATAATTTACTCGTTGTATGCAACAATTAGTCATATTATGTATTTTATTTCTAGGTTTCTTAGTGTTCTTATGCACGTAACTTCCGTTACTCCAGAGATAGTATCATGATGAGTTGCATATTTTGTAAATACTCAGGTAAAAATATTTATAAAGCTCAGTAGAAGTTAATAAAATTAAATGTTGAGTCGTAGTACTACCGTATAGATTATGCAAAAAAGTCTGGGAACAATATTTTTGAAAGTAGAATATTTTCATTTTTCGATGAATAAAGAACATTTCCATTTTATTAATCGTGGTTATGATCAGAAATAGAAACTTTGCTGATAACTTTCGTTGTGACTGTGTGTAGGGATAACGCTGTAAAGACATTAAAGCACAGCGCGTTAATCAAGGCGCTCTCTCTCAATTCTCTCCTTACGATATACAAAACGCCATCATATCTCTCTCTCTCTCTCTCTCTCTCTCTCTCTCTCTCTCTCTCTCTCTCTCCCTTAATACAAAAATGAAAACTCTAAAGGATTCCGGGTGAGAAAAATCAATCTCTCTAGTGTTCTCGTTCTTCCTCAAGAAAGATAGGTTGCACTCAAAAACGGCTTTGATCTTATCTTCAAAAGATACCAGCTTAAGGTCATGCATTTTAGCCTCACGCTTTAGATCATGTAGTTGGTAAGCGATACACACACACACACACACACACACACACACACACACACACACACATATATATATATATATATATATATATATATATATATATATATATATATATATAGATATATATATATATATATATATATATGTGTGTGTGTGTGTGTGTGTGTGTTTTTTTGTGTGTGTGTGTATGTATGTGTGTATGTATTCATGTATGTATATATACATACATATATACATGTGTATGTATATATATATATATATATATATATATATATATATATATATATATATATATATATATATATATATATATATATATATATATATATATATATATATATATATATATATATATATATATATATATATATATATATATATATATATATATATATATATATATATAAAGTGTGTGTGTATATCACAAAATCATTTAAAAGAAAGAAGAGAATGTCCATAGGTAACAACATTAGATTTCGTGGGCACGGGATTTCATGCAGTTTTACAAGGACGAAACGGTCCCTAAATTCGATATATATGCATTCATACTGATATATGCACTGCGTAAAATACGTTGCTCAAAGGCATACACTTTCCTATGCAAACAAGAACCCAAACGAGCCACCTGGAGTGCGTGCTACCATTTGCCGATTGACAGAGAAGCCTGTAATAACACACCATAAACCAAAAAGCGAGTTTCGAAGAAGCACTCATAAATAAAAGCCAAACGCACAGCGTTATACTTTATGAATAGATCTGATGTTGATATTACTCTTGAAGCGTCTGGTTCCAGATTGGAAATTCTGTTGCATAATTTTTCAAATAAATAGCAGAGGGGGAGAGAAAAATGAATATTTATGGACCTAATAACTAATAACTCACGTTGTTGAATAAAAATCATAGTCATATGACAGCGCGCTTTATAATTCCGGGAAAGCGAGAATTTGCATTGATGTTTTTGTTTCTACTTAGACTAGCTTCATGTTTATATAAATGAAAAGGGAAAAATTGCTGATACAAATGAATTGAAAAAAAATTTTGCTCGGGAAAAAGAAAAATGCAAAAGAAATAGAAATACCTTTAACAAAACTAAAACTAAAGTGATATGTTTATAAAAACTTGTTCCCAAACATTCCACAGAAAATGTTTATTTATAAAGGGAAAATGTGAGACACTAAATACATACAATATTATATTAACCAAGTATATATTTCATGAGAATAGAATGGTGGGAAATGCTATGCTTCTTTTACGTTTCCTAATAGCCGATGCAGTTAAGAAAAGAAAAAATAAGTCCCTTCATTTCTTAATTTTCCAGTGATAACCAATAATCATACGGTTGCATTTTTATAATATACATATATATACATATATATATATATATATATATATATATATATTATATGTATATATATATATATAAATATATAGATATATATATATATATATATATATATATATATATATATATATATATATATATGTATATATATATATATATATATATATATATATATATATATATATATATGTATATATTATATATATATTATATTATATGTATATATATATATATATATATATATATATATATATATATATATATATATATATATATATATTTCTTTATGCTATATATAGTAGGGAAATCTTTATGGAGCGTTAAAAAAAGGATTATAGGTCAAAGGATCGAAATGTTTTGTTGGTAGACTGCCCGTGGTTTTAAGATTAGAAGGTTTGGTATCCTATCAAAAGCGAGGGTATAATTACCAAGAGAGTTTGAGTCAGGAGTATAGCGGTAGTGGTGTGGCTGCGTTGCTAGTACGTACCGATGTTCTACCAAGTATAAACTACAACCGTTACTGATATTAGGAAGGAAGTCAATCGAATAATAATGTTCAATGTTAAACATTGCTGTTACCGAGACCACCCCATTTTAGTTGTCGTCCTCATTTAACTTAATAGTTCAGCTACTATTACCACTATTATTACTACTACTGTTTCAATTAGTAGTAACTGTAGTTGTAATAGCAGTACGGAATAATGAACTCGTAACGCAACTACGCTATAAAACTGTCGCAGATAAACCAAAAAATAAGGGTAATTTTTTTCATGGAAATTACCTTAGATACAGTGGCAGTACAGTCTCAACACACACACACTCTCTCTCTCTCTCTCTCTCTCTCTCTCTCTCTCTCTCTCTCTCTCTCTCTCTGTCTGTTTGTCTGTATTCGCGTGACCATAAAAACTGTTGGTCACTCTTTTATAAGTTCGTTTTACAATATAAATACTCATGCATGAATTCGCACGTCTTTAACATCGATGGGTTAAGAATATTTTTACCGTGATAAATCATAAGCACTGGATTTTTAGTAGTGGCAGGGTGCTGTTATTTGCTGGTTGACAATTTGCGATATTTTGTTGGGTGTGGCAAAACTATTTCTTTTGTTGTACCTGGTTTCGGTGTTTTTTTTTTTTTTTTTTTGCTTCATTCATACTTTACTGAAATATTTAGCTTTAGATTTCTTAGATTACTTTTATTCCAGTATTCCTGTCTTTTTCGAAATGAGATTAAGAAAAAAAAAAGAATGAAATATTCTATGCAATCATTAATCATAACAATATCAGTTCTAAAAATGTTTTGGTTGTTTAAATCTCGTTTTTTATAAAGGTAAAGTGCTTAAAACGAGGCTTATTGCCAATCAAACAGACAAGGAAAATAGACTATATTTATCTCTGAAAAATGACAATAAAGTCAACTGTGTAAAGACCAAAAATTTAATTATTTTTCTGAGATTGTATATATAATGAAGCAAATCTTTTTCTTAAAAATTTTTATTTCGAAAAGCATACTGAAAAATCTGAAAAGTAGTGGAAATGATATGATCACGAATAAGAAATATATAATGCATTCAAGTCATCAAAACGATCACTATTTCAATTTGGCCGATTAGCGATTGGCTATTATCTGAACTGGTTACCGTATTTAAATCACGTTCATTCCTCATGAGTGGATGTCAGGAAATATTATATGCGTCAATAAAGAAGGTCGTGATTTTGTAAAAAACCACAGGTTACCTTAGCAATTATTAGCAATTTGTTTACTTGAACATATTTTCCTTTCCTTTAACAATGTTTTCTTTACACTAATTCATGGAAACAATTATGGTTTATGGGACGAGTAAAAATTCTATTTCAATCCGGATCATGTTTGTATAACATTTGATGAAAATACCCTAAGTTATTACTTCTCTTTGACATACAATATCAAAGCCAGCTATTTTCATGATTGCACACGCTAAGAAGCTGTAGTATTTTGCGGATAATCAACACTAATAAAATGCTATGGTCCGTATTCTTTCAGACCAATTTTCATGCAAAGAATACTTTGATGTGTCATCCCCACTGGGGAAGGGTAGAAAGGATTTCTGCTGTTCGTCAATGAACAGAGACGGCGTTGGTGTTTAGGAGCAAGGCTTAATACTGTACTTGAAAGAAAGAAACCTTGAAATATTTTATTAATCCTGTTTCCTTTGCTTTTCCTGGTCTGTTCAAAATAAGTAGCTTTGCTATTCCAGTGCTACAGCCTTCACGACGTGACTGTAAACAAATCACGTTTTTTTTATATATACATAAGATAATGTGGACGGCGCACTTGATATTTGGATTCTACAGTTTATTAATATTATTATAAGAGGCAATACAAAATTTCTCTCCACTAATATATACACTAGCAACACGATTAATGGCCACTGCGGCTTCAGTATATATTTTTTTATTCGATGAAGCTTCAAAGCGTTGCCCGATCATCCAATGAAACCCACTTAGTGCTGTACAGTTATCCAGCGAAACCAATGTAAGCTGCCCATTCATCTATGGAAACCTGGTAAGGCCTGTCCGATTTCCAGCGTTTATTTAACACGAATGCGCGCCTACTATGTCACGATTTACTGCACCAAGCTTTCGGGTGATGTGGAGAAGCAGCCTGCTGGCAACAGATCTTTACGTTTATGCTTAATCTTATGGCATAGATTTGTAATACTGCAAACATGTGCTATTCTGCACTCCATTAACAATCCATTTTTCATGCCATAACTTTCATTTACATCTATCGCCCTTTCATATCTCCTCATCCATACAGATATTAAACAACCATAGAGGCACAGTACACACCTATAATGGCCAAAATTATACACGAAACTAGTCAATCTTACACATGCGCCACCTCCATCTAGAATAAGATATTGTGTGTTTGGTTTCAGCGAAGAGGCGGCAATTTATTCAACTTCACAATGAATAATATTGCAAAGGGTAGGAAGAACATCATATAAACAATCTGGCACTGATGACACAGACTAGAAACATCACAGAAAATAAAAAAGAACAGAATGGTCTTAGTAAGATTAAAACGAATTGTATTGATAAAGCAAATTAAAACTAATGCATTTGGTACTTGAGACTAAAAGGCGAAGATTGTGTTATAACCTGATGTTGAAAATTAGGTAATCTAAGTGCAATTAATATTGAGCAAACTATAAAATTAGAAACGCCTAATGGATGAATTGTTCGGCTGATGTTTGATGAAAAGTGAGTCTATGAAGTCTATTTTACAGTTACGTCTTTCCTCACGCAGCCTAAATCTCCTTGTTTTTGCGATTATATTTATGAAGGAAATCAAACCAGAGCTAATCGCAACTTATCCGGTATACAGATGAAGGAAATTAAACATAGGTGCAAAGGTGTGCGATATGAAAATGAACTGTGAATCGTGAAAAGGTTGATATTTGCCACTGATACAGAACAGATTAGAGACGGCAAAATGAATATGTAATGCGTCTGCAAGTGAAGAAAGTTAAGAGTAAATGTAAACAAGAGTAAGAAGAGTAAACGGAAACTACAAAAATGGACCAAATGGTGGACGAATTGAAGCGTCTGATTCGTAAAGGTTTTTCCAAGCAAGTTTAAAAGAAGGATGAGAAAAGTAGTCGCAGATTAGATACAGTAAGAAAAATAGCTGAATATGTGAAAACTTGCAGAGACTGGAGTGTTTGTAGTTTCCTCTATGGAACTGAAGGATTGCTGACCAATGCAAATGAAACACACATGAGTGGAGCTGATGTTACGAACTATTTATATAGCATATGCGGTGCAAGAAGGATTGCAAGGGTTAGATTTGCGAAGGTATGCAGTGATAAAATGGTTAGCTTAGGTGATAGATTAATTAAATTCTTTCGAGGTTGCATGGTCATGTCAAATTAATAAGAGTCAATGGGTTAGAAAAAGAGAGTTCATGATATGGATTCAATCCGTAATAGGGGTACTAAAGGTAGGTCTTGATATCTAGTAGCCGTAGGGTGGGAACTAGATGGAAGCAAAAGGCATAATGTTGGTAATGGAGTACATTGCGCTGCTGATTTGCCTTCTGTATAACTTTGTGAAGCAGCAAAATTAGTGGCGAGTTTCGTGTATAGGCGATTCATACAAGTACACAATTGCAGTACAAATGTCTTAATGACTATTGCATTGTTTTTTCTTTGCTGAAAAATTATAGGCTTTTGAGAATAGGATACAATTTGGAAGCACTGAGAGGGAGAAGAAGAGGATGACCTGGACTAAGCTGAATCGATAACATGAATGAGTTCTTGGAAAGGACAATCGGCAACATCCAAGACCCATACCAGGAAGTTTAAGGTAAGAGGCAAATGGCTGAACGATTGTAGGTCGGCTCGAGGCGCATCCCATGGGAATCCTATGTAAGTGGTAACGGTGTATTCCTCCACGAATGACCAGTAGAAAAATGGCCAAACAGAAAAGTTATATGAATGTGGCAGAATAACTGCTCTGTCTCTCTCGTGACACCATACGCTCCCTATCGCTCTCCCTACGATAAAAATTTCAAGTAAAGGCTTTATGGTCTGACCAGAGTTTTGATTTTAATCGAAATGTATGAAGCTGTCACCGGATCTCTTTCTTACTTTAGTTTCATGACTGAGTGAGGATCTTTAATTAAGCAGTCGTAGCACCTTCAGTCATACCCAACTGAAACCAGCCAACAGCAGCAGTCGTACTTGAGGAAGGATCGTCCATCTAGGCCATCGCTGAACTTACCATCACCGCAGAGGGAGCAAAATCCACATTGCACAAGAAATGCAAGAGTAATTCACCTGTCAGTAAGCTGGAAAAAGGCTAGAAAAGATGTGGGATTTCCATAAAAAAAAAACCGTGTGAGATGACAGCAAAAATCTTTGGGAGACGAAGCACCAGAGTTATGAAGACCAAAGGTTGTTTTCAGAAGTAAGTTTGAAGGACATTACGAAGTCGAGAAAGGAAATCATTAACCAAACAAAGGAAGGGTTACACTTATTCAGAATTCACCTTCGCAGCACTAAGTAAATATTAATAAATAGACGAAATACTACCTATACAGGAGGCATTAGTGAAAAAAAGTGGCAACAATGACCCTACAAGAAAAGAAGGAAATCGGCAGGGCAAGGAATTACATAAGAAGAACAGCCATCATTTCTCTTAGCATCATATAAAATGCTTTGCAGAGCCATTCTCTGTTGTTCATGTTCGTGCCAAATGTGACGTTCCCCTTTCCACACTGAAATACGGTTACTGGTATAATAGCATTTACGCTTTCATAGACTTTGTTTTATTGATATCTGTCTGTGTGTCCAGTGAAATATCAAGCAACAAAAGGTCCTATATGTAAATCAATAACATTCTTGAAAGTCCCAGTGAGTCCCAGCGGACTGATGGTTTTCAACAGTATACAGACGAATTATGCTAACCTCGACAACCAGACTTTTTTTAAGATATTATTTTATAAAGATTGGTGGGAGCGTGGAAGCTATAGTAAAATTAATGCTTGATAAAATTTCCTCCTTTAATAATGACTTCAATAGTATTTATGTTGATAGTTCATCACACGAGGAGGGCAACACTTAACAAGATATGGTTGCCAGATCCAACTCTATATATATATATATATATATATATATATATATATATATATATATATATATATATATATATATATATATATATATATATATATATATATATATATATATATATATATATATGTATAATATATATATATATGTTTTGGTTTTAGAACACATGACTATTTTCAGTGTTAGAAACCTACATATCTGAAATGTGTGATGCTTATTGGTATAATGTGTTGGAAGAACGCATGACGATTCAAATATATTGTCAGGTATAATGAATAAATATACGTTATAAGAATACGTTAATGAAATTTTTTTAATTAATAATTTTCATTACTATAATTAAAACGGATAACACAGCCTTTGAATAATTCGAATGATGACGTAATTCGTTACAAATGTTGTGCAATAGAAAATTACCGTTTGATGTTTGTGATTATGAGATTTTACATCAGTTAAACCAATGAAGTTAGGGTGAAAAAAAAAATCATTATTAATTATAAAAGTTTGTTCGCGCGGTGATATGAAATTCTAGATTTCGAAATTCATGGTAATGTGTTGCCAAATGCACTTAAGGAAGGCCCGTCCATTTAAGCCATCGTTAAACTTTCGCTATTTAACAATAATGAATTAATTAACCGAAACAGTTTTCATATATTCTTTCCAGTATCGCTATAGTTTCAGAATAGAGAACTAAACTATACACTATCAAATACATACATATATATATATATATATATATATATATATATATATATATATATATATATATATATATATATATATATATATATATATATATATATATATATATATACATATGCTGATACTTTCAAATAAAAACCGTAAGATTTTCAGTTGAACTCTTTTGCTCATTCATTGCGACATCATAGTGACAAAATTACCAAAAGGAATTTCGTTCTGTTTAGTTTCTTGGAAGCCACCAAACGTTCAATGATTAACATTTAGACTTGTTCATAGGATACTATCTACCACTTTTGTTTTTACTAATTCTCTGGAATTCTCTGCAACATTTGAGACTGAAATGCAAATTCGATTATTTACCGAAAATGATGGATTTGTTGATAAAATCGAACGTCCTCCCAGTTTACCGATTGCAGTCGAGTGATTGTGATTTGGTTTAATCTATAGATTGATAACTTGTGGTTGTATTGGTGGGAAGAATGAAAAGATGGAATGAGAAATGGGAAGGGAAGTGAATGCGTAAAGGGAAAAGTAAGGAAAGGGAAAGATATAAGCAGAGGAGGAGGGCAAGGAATAGAAGGAAGGGTAATAAAAAAAAAAAAAGGGTATAGCATTTGGGTTGTCATTAGGGAGAGGACTTGGGTAAAGTACGTGGGGCTGGGCAGAGATACAGCAAGGAGGGGGAATTTAAAAAAAAATATATGAAAAAAGATAGCTGTGAAAATGTGTTCAGACAACGTACAGTATAACACATTAGTCAGTGTTGATAAAATCTTTGTTGTTCTGAAGCATTCCCAGCTATTACCCAGAAATAAACTCAGGTTGTCAAATTAAAACGTTTTACCCAACAGCAGATTCAACATTCGGAAGAACCGTTTTCATTTGTTAGAAGTGTGAGGCTAATAGTTGCTGTAATCAGCATTGGCCACCCTCAGACTTTTTCATGGTAAAATTCGAAAAGCAAGTTGATGGTCAGCAGATATAGAGAATATTTTTTCTTTTATTATTTACGATTGACAGTGTTGTTGTTAATGTGCTAACTGACTTCTTTTTCACTTTTGCAATCTCGCTTTTATTATTAAAGAATGAAGTGGAAGGCTTTGTATATTATTTTCATATCAGATATAAGAATCAACAGGTACTTCATTTCGGTGCATTTATGCTTAAAAATAAGAATAAAAATTAAATTATGATAAAAAATATCAAATACATTGACAATGAGAATAAGTTGCATTAGTACTTGTCAGTTCCTCACACAGAGATAATTAGATGATTAAGAATAACAAAATTAAGCAAATTGTGTTATGAATAATACTCATAATCCTCTAATTAGAGCTTGTTATTTTAATTATACTCACAATCAGGTCATACCAAAACGCAAAACGATGTCATTAACGAGAGAGAGAGAGAGAGAGAGAGAGAGAGAGAGAAATGCGGCCCAACAGCAATCAATCAATACTCACATATGGGAAAGCAAGGTCATTTGATATTGGCTATTCTGCCTGGCTTCACTTTTTTTTTTTTTTTTTTTTGTATGTCAGTCAATCCAATTCTTCGTTTGTGGGAAAAGTTAGCTGCTCTCTCTCTCTCTCTCTCTCTCTCTCTCTCTCTCTCTCTCTCTCTCTCTCTCTCTCTCCTAATATTAATGAAGTGGATATAGCCTTCTGTTCAAAATATGAACAGCAACCAAGAATGATATAATTCCTAATGTTTTACTACTTGTGGGAAGTGATAATAATAATAATAATAATAATAATAATAATAATAATAATAATAATAATATCTACCATCGATGGTAATAAGAGTATCGGTGGATAAAGCATCAGTGGCTAAAGTAGAAATAAACGATGAAATTCTGAAAATAGAGTACCGGACAATCATAAGAAAATTTTATTTCAACGCGACTAGACAGAATTTCATCAGAATTCTGCCAAAGCCGGACATTTCCATTAATCATGAGGCTTATGAGACCAGGCACGTAGATTTCGAGTTATTAACAACAAAAATATTTGTCGCAATGTTTAATGAAACATCTGCGTCCTATATCGGTCACCCTGTCTTGAATTTTGTTTTGAAATAAAACGAATTGTTCCACTGGTAATTTTTAAAACTCTCTATAGTCTCCAGCGCTGAGAGCATTTTGCATTCTAATTCTCAAAGGCATTAAATGATTTCGGTTGGCTATTTCAGATATTTTTAATGATAATATATATACACACACACGTACACACACAAACACGCACACATATTTACAATATATATATATACATATATACATATTTGTATGTATGTATGTATGTATGTATGTATGTACCTGTTTATGTACCTATCTAATAATACAGTGTACCTCTCAATGCAATTCTATGCTATTCGATTTCTTGATACACATAAATACAATACATTTACAATATTTGACTGTTTTCGAGCTACAAATATTATACATTTTCGTATTTTGGTATATCTGGTATATATATCTGGTGTGTGTGTATGTATATATATATATATATATATATATATATATATATATATATATATATATATATATATATATATATATATATATATATATATATATATATATATATTATAGGATACAGAAACGTACGAAAATTATATAATAATCTTATCCGAAAAACTAATGAAACGTCTTTCTAATTCATTCTTTACATGACTCGTCTCAAATGTAATCAACTCCAAAAATTAATCTGAATCATATTACATATGGGGTTTCAGCTCTGTAGGTTCCTGAGAGTGTGGAGATAATTAGTTACTGAATAAACACGGACACTGCATATTCCTTGACTGGGCAGTATTACATAATAAAATATTGTTTTGAAATTGGTATTCATTTAATCAGGTCAATATCACTATGTATTTTCAACAAAAAAGATATTTTGTTAAATGCAAAAGCTAATTGCATGAAAAACGGTGAGTTCGAATAGCAGCCACGGCACAGTGTCCTATGGTACTATCAGGCACGACCCGGGAATTTTCTGTATGAGAACAATAATTCATCTACCATCGGAATCATTTCTGTCCTAGGTAGTGGATACAACATTTACCCAAAAAGCGGAATCTGTGTTTGTTACAGTCGACGCTGTGTAACAGTACATTTTATATTTATTGAAGGGCACTACAGGGTACACTCAAATAATTCAATATGAAATTATGAAAATACGGGTATTGTTTCCAATAAGAACGCCGCTTCTACCATGACAAAAGCAGATTCAGTTATTCACCAAAGCTGTCTTTTTTAAACAGGTTCAGTGACATTTCATTTCATTATTTTTCCTTCTCCTAAGCAGCACTGATATATACGAAAATAATTTTTACAATAAGCTTATTTTGGAAGAAAAGAGCGTCAATTCTATTTGATTTCATGTTGATAGAGAAACAAATCTGCCGCCTGAAGAATATATTACCTTATTTCATGACAATAAAAATTAAGTTTAAATAGTCAAATCGATTAACTCCGTTATTTTCGTGCTGGGATTAACGATGAGCCCTCAAGTAAATTTCACATTAGCGTGT
>NC_089751.1:19344634-19354634 GCF_040412425.1 Macrobrachium rosenbergii | reverse complement strand
AACAGCTTAAGACTGGTCCTACAAATAGAAATATTATTTTAAGAAGATAAAATTACATTAGACCCGATACAGACTGGTTTCACTAAAAATACACAGTTTTAGTTTAGTTTATAATTTCTGGTGATGTGACCTCTGTATTTTACTCATCTAGTAAGCTTTGACTGATGAGCCATACCAGCTGCCAGGTCATGGGTAAACAAACAGGATTATTTACGAACACTTTCATTCTTCATAAAAAAAAAAATGGATTTTCTTACTATAATGAGATTTGTTGATGCTTCTAGCTGATAACAATATCCATTCCCCTTCAAAGGATGACATCATTATCTGTTAAAATTTTAATTTCATTCCATTGGAGTCATGAAATGTTTTCACAGTAAATAAGTAACTGTTATTTGCACTGACATTTCTCATATCCCGGATCGTTCTGCAATTTTTCTGCTTTGATACTTGTTAGTCGTGTAGCCTTGGTCGCATTCCAGCAAATTTCTTAAAGGATATATCCAAATATGAGTTCTCTTTTTAAGATGACCGCACTATCTATTACTTCTGGAATAATATACCAGCCCGGACAAAAATAAATAAATGCTTAAAATTCTACTATCTATAATATTTTGAATATCACTTCATTTTTGCAAGGTCTGCTAAGGACATTCTTTTCTATCAATTTGAAGTTTCAAAATGTTTTTTTTTTTTTTTTCACTTTTTGAGGTCTCTGAAACTTTTTCCCGTGTTGTAATTCGAGACAAAGTCAGGTAATGAATGCATGTATTCCACAAGTATTAGGGAAAAAGAGTATGTACTTAAAATTTACGCTTTAATGAAGAACAAACATAAACTTATTCAATGACATCTAATTTGGGTACGTCCATAAAACCAAGGTAGTCGACCGTTTCTACTATATCACTTGCAAGACTTAATAAAATATTCTTCAATATGAAACCAGTTCAAAAGAAAAAAAAAACTTGATTTTTAAATTACTTTCAGCAATCTCCTAAACACGGTATGAAGATTTCACAAGCCAAAATAAAAACTTCTTTTATAATCTGTTTTTTTTTTTTTTTTTCTGCAAAGAGATTTCAGGGAGTATGAGTGTTTTGAGCAAGACGCCCAGTCTCTTAGATGCAGAACTAAAACGACTGCACTTGAGAGATGAGATACTTGACTGCCTTAGACATTAAAGAATGTTCAGCCTGAAGAAAATTTTTGAGGGGAACACTGCAGTTGCAGTTTACATGTAAGACAGCCTTTATGATGCTTCTAAATACTAACAAGTCGGCTCCAAGAGGTTGCAGAGTAAATATGTGTACGTATTTTCTTATAAAGCAAAAAACGAATACTTCAGTACAAACAAAATCTAGACACAATGGAATATTCATGCTGTCTTGAAAAAGAATATTAAAGTTGAGAAAATTCTCATCTCGTCTTCCAAAAACTTCTGTGGAAAGTCTTTGGATTTCGAAATGAGTTTTTATCTTTTATTTATATATATTTTTCTTCCATATGGGCAACTTTCAGGAAAAGGAATCGTTAAGAGAAAAGCAATTTCGAACTACTTTTCACAATTAAATCCAGGAATTTAAGCAAAAACTCTAAAAACCACCCAATATTATTACAGGTATATAGTTAAACTATCTGACGCCCCAAGTGTCTGAGTCACTGCCAAACCAATATTTAGAAATCCTGTGTTTTAACAGCCCTAGGCCAAAATATGGCTCAGCTGCATAACTGACTATCATTTATTTACTGTTCTCTTAGATATCTCTTCATTGATCTTTTTTTTTAATAATTTTGTTAAAAAATTTAGAAGGAAATGCACCTGACTCTTCATCAACTGCAAGCAGAATTTCTCTGTTTTGTGTTCTTGTCATCTGCTCTCCGTCTTCTTAATGACGATTTCAAAATATCCTCTTCCTCTTCCAAACATAACGACCATCCTCTGTCACACAAACTCAATCGCGATTTGCTGTTCTTTCATCCGTAAACTTTAATGCAGTCAAGTTCAACTAGTCCAAAAATGTTCAACACTTCTTTTGTGTGTGCATTGGTGTTTTGCGTAGTTTTTTTTATACATTATTTCTGTATATCATTAAAATCTAGTTCAGACTCATATTCAGAGGGAGATTGAATTAGAATTCTAGTACTCAGGTTACTTCCAAAATATCTTTAAAAGGATATATATTCCAAGTTCATATTTTTTCTAGATTAGTTACATTACCTCCGTGTCATGATATATCTTGTTAGAGATATAAAACAGAACGGTCGTATTTTCTTTATCCGCCTTTATCTGAACGTCTTTTGCATATTTTGAGTTCTCCTCTTTCTCACTCTTACTGACAAAAATTTAGGGAAACTGGCGTTTATCTGTACTGCTAAAATCAACAAATTCCTAATAGAATTCAATGGTAATTGAAATACCAGAACGCCCAAATCGTTAAGTTTTCCTTTTTCACCGTCCGACCAATCGAATAGCGTTTACATCACACAGAGGAAAGAGAAATGCGAGAATTATGACCTCAGGTAACCAATATTGTCATGCATCACTCAACTGGGATCGCTTCCATATTCCGGCAGCTTTTCGTCGGGCTTATAGGAAACTTCTTTTCCTCAAAAGGAAATGGTATTGGGATATGAATTGATCTTTGAGAGCGTTTATTCATTTTCCATATCTAAACTTAGTAATGTTGTTGTGTATATTTTATACTTACGTCGCCTCGAAAAATAAATTTAATTTAGAAGGTGCATTTTCTGGCCCCCTCCTAAATGAGACCGTAGAGTCATATTTTCATTTAAAGAATTTTATTCCTCTACAGCAAGGCCGTCCAAGCTGTTTAAACTGCGGGCCACTCTTGAAAAAACAAAAAGTCATGCGGGCCACCTGTGTGTGTGTGTGTGTGTGTGTGTATATATATATATATATATATATATATATATATATATATATATATATATATATATATATATATATATATATATATATATATATATATATATATGTGTGTATATATATATATATATATATATATATATATATATATATATATATATATATATATATATATATGTGTGTGTGTGTGTGTGTGTAATTCTAATAGACACAATGCCCTCTTTAACTTCTTCGAATTCTTCGCTTTTTTTGGATATGCTTGTAACTACGAAGCCGAAAATATCCAGACGGAAGAAATTGAAGAGCCTGTGAATGGCGGTCGCGAGAATCGAACCCGCATTACCATATTCACAAGGAGGTCACGTTGCCGGCCTGGTCTGGATATTTTCGGCTTCGTAGTTACAAGCATATCCAAAAATCACGAAGAATTCGAGAAGTTAAGAGGGCATTGTGGCTATTAGAATTACATATGTGTCTGGTAAAAGTGACCAGTAGATTCTACATATATATATATATATATATATATATATATATATATATATATATATATATATATATACACACACACACACACACACACACACACACATATATATATATATATATATATATATATATATATATATATATATATATATATATATATATATATATATATATATATATATATATATATATATTGCTATGAATGTCTGAAGGATACTTAGGACAATTCGTAGACAAACAAGGGAAATCTATGGCTTAGGGCCTTCTTCATGTGAGGGAAAATTACGTAAGCTCAAGGGTTCTTTTAACTAATTATATTTACATAACAAACACAGATCAGAAGAATGACGAATTACTGGGCAGGTAATAACTAAGGCCTGCTAAAATAATGAACTCCACACAGAATAAATACTCTACACTGACGGTGTCCTCATAACAGGGAACATCGCAGTGGGGAAAAGTTATGTATACCTTAGTTTTACCAGACCACTGAGCTGATTAACAGCTCTCCTAGGGCTGGCCCGAAGGATTAGACTTATTTTACGTGGCTAAGAACCAACTGGTTACTTAGCAACGGGATCTACAGCTTATTGTGGAATCCGAACCACATTATAGTGAGAAATGAATTTCTATCACCAGAAATAAATTCCTCTAACTCTTCATCAGCTGGCCGGGTGAATTGAACTCCGGCCCATTGAGTGACAGTCTGAAGCTCAACCGACTCAGCCAACGAAGGGCTATCGCAGTGGGGAAGGGGGGCTGCACATGGATAAAGCCAAGAGACTCTACAGTCAAGGCCTATCTGCAAAATATGCAAGACAGTTACTTGCAAGAATACTAAGACACTCAAAACTGAGGAAAATGCACAGATGGTGCCAAGTAACTCAGTTCAACACTAAATGCATAATTACATTAACACTGAATGCTCCAACACAAATTATTGAAGGTGATCGCACAGTGGAAAATAAATGATAATTCAGGCAGAGAAATAACAGGAATCGTGACTGAGTAAGAAACCTTATTCCGGTACATTATCTCGTTACTTTTTTGAAAACACAGCCTACCTTCCCTCACCCGTATTCTCTTAGCTTCGACAGAGACGCTCTCCTGTCTTTGTTAGAATGACATCTCTTGTTAAAATGATGCAGAGAGGGCGAACGGCACAATATTTATAAATATATATATATATATATATATATATATATATATATATATATATATAATATTATATAATATATATATATATATATATATATATATATATATATATATATATATATATATATATATATATATATATATATATATATATATATATATATATAATGTGTGTCTGTGTTTCGTTTTCCAGCGTCATTCCAGATATAAGGATGAAGACCTTAAGCATTTCATATCTCATACGTAAAATTTTATAAGCTGGCCTTTATAGTAATTGCTATGAACTCTGAGAAGGCGACAAAAGTTAAAATGATGAATTAGAGAATTATTTCCAAGCCTTCCTAATATCTATGAATGTCACGTAAATTTTGAACTAATTTTGTTGAAAAGTTTTCCACACGGACTAAGTGTGATCGGTAGCCGTTCAATTAAAAAAGGCGAGGAAATAGTTGGAATTTATACACTAATTTCATGACAAAAGTTTAAGTTTTAGTCCACTTTGAACGTTGGAGAATTCTTTGTGATTTTGGTAGTATTCAATTATAGTTTATGATCTTTACTTTACTATCAACCATAATCTTTTTATCACACGCTGCCCAATTCCAGTAATGCAACAAGTAAAAAGTACGCCGACGTTTCTCCGGCGCAATCGAGTTTTCAGTACAGCTGTCTGAAACTCTCAGCCGCGGTCCATGAAACTTTCAGCCACGGCCCGGTGACTGAGGCTAGAGGGCTGCAATTTGGTATGTTTGAGGATTGGAGAATGGATGATCAACATACCATTTTGCAGCCCTCTTGCCTCAGTAGTTTTTAAGATCTGAGGGTGGACAAAAAAAGTGCGGACAGACACACTATTTGTCTGTCTGTCCGCACTTTTCTTTTACAGAAAAGTAAATAGAGATTGATTTCCTATGAACAGCAAGAAAATACGAAACGTGGAACATAAGAGAATATCAGGAATCAAATAAGTAAAGGACCATGAGCTTAGCAGCACCTATAGCTGCCACAGCCTCCCCACCCTCACTCCCCATAAAAAAGTAAATATGTCACTCTAATATTTTTGTTACGCCATTCAGTTTTCGAAATAATTTCCTCCCAAATGTCAAAGTTTAGAAAACACTCTAATCATGGAAATGGAGGTTATACCATGATGTAACGTCAGCCCAATGCAATTCTTACAGTCTACTTCCCATCAATATCCGTAATGGGTGATGAGAGTTTGCTTGATTTTCGTTTTCACATATTGACATTTCATATCCAAATACATTATTCAGAGTCTAATCTACCAATGTATTCTATTTATATGTCACTACATGTTAAACATTGTATCTAACATGAAACTCTAAATTTCTGATATAAAATTTGCCTTTTTTTTAGCTTTTTTATTACGACACTTTTCCTGCGTTTCCCCTTTATCATATATAACAAAAACTTAATAAAATTATAGTAATCTAACATTTCCAAAAAATAATTTTTCTATATGAAGGAAATAATACGTTACGAAAAAAATCGATTTCTTTTTGGGTTTGGGACAATTAGTATTAATTACTCATGTTATGAAGTACTTTCTGTGATTTTGAAATGTCTGTTTCCCGTTTTTTTGAACATGTCAAATAGCTACTACAAGCATTCTGTGAGGCAATTCTGACTCTGATAAAGCAAACCGTTCGAATTTGGCAAATTCTTGTGTTTATAAGTGTTAAAAATTGAAGCTCAGTTTCCAAGTTTTTACATGAAAAAAGCTACAGTTAGCAACAGAATGTATTGAAAATATCATTGCTGCTAGAAAACCATACTGTAGTAATTCTTGTAAGTAGAATGTATTGAAAACATCAGTGTTACTAGAAAACAATACATAAGTATGAAAATAGTGCCTCATTGTAAAATGCCAATTAATGTAACTTTGGAAAATACAGATACTATAGTATTCTACAGAACACAAACACACGATGTATATTATATATATATATATATATATATATATATATATATATATATATATATATATATATATATATATATATATATATATATATATATATATATATATATATATATATATATATATATATATATATATATATATATATATATATATATATATATATATATATATATATAGAGAGAGAGAGAGAGAGAGAGAGAGAGAGAGAGAGAGAGAGAGAGAGAGAGAGAGAGAGAAAATACAGGTACTATGGTATTCTACAGAACACATGCATATATAAATATATATAATATATATACTAGCTGACTAACCCAGCGCTGCCTGGGATAACTCAGAATGACCACCGATAAACTCTCTCTCTCTCTCCAACCCTCCCTGTCTCTTTCCTCTTTCTTCTCCCTAACACCCCCTCTACTCTCTTTCTCATCGCCTTTCCCTCTCACTCTCTCTATGTCACCCGCTTCCCAATCCCCACCCCCTTTGGTGACATTGATGTCTTGATGTCTTACCCCCTTCCTGAGCTCTTCGTTGGGTGAGTCGGTAGAGCTGCGGACTGTCACTCGATGGGCCAGAGTTCAATTCCCCGGCCGGCTGATGAAGAGTTAGAGGAATTTGTTTCTGGTGATAGAAATTCATTTCTCGCTATAATGTGGTTCAGATTCCACAATAAGCTGTAGGTCCCGTTGCTAAGTAACCAAATGGTTCTTAGCCACGTAAAATAAGTCTAATCCTTCGGGCCAGCCCTAGGAGAGTTGTTAATCAGCTCAGTGGTATGGTAAAACTAAGATATACTTAACTTACCCCCTTCCAGATAGTAAGTCATATGTATATCAAAATTAGGTATAAATTCGGGAAGTTACTAAGGCTACGGGAATAACAAGCCCCATTTCAGGAGAGGCCTTCCCTACCCCAACCCCCTTTGGTGTCCCTTAGTGCTAGTGATGTTTTACCCCCACAGTCCTGATTTCTAGATAATAAGTCATATGTATACCAAGTTTGGTTGAAATTGCTCAATGCGTTTCAGAGTTATGCTGGCACGCACATACATACATACATCCATTTACAAAAACACACACACAAACACAAACACACACACACACACACACACACACACACACACACACACACACATATACATATATATATATATATATATATATATATATATATATATATATATATATGTATATATATATATATATGTATGTATGTATGTATGTATGTATATATATATATATGTATATATACATATATATATATATATATATATATATATATATATATATATATATATATATATATATATATATATATATATATATATATATATATATAAGACATGGTAGTATTTTGTATTTAGCCATAGTTGCATTATGAATCATGTGTTTACACAAAGAGTCTCTCATAAACAAGAACCCTTTTAAAACTATTCATTAATTAACACTTTACATTGATTACATTAGTACAACCATTTCCTTTCAACGAACGCTATTCCTGAAAGTTGCAGTTGATATTTGTCTCTTGAACTACCAATATTCCATCACAGTTTTCCAATAAAAGCAATTCAATTATAGGCTCACACCCATTATGAGTCGCAATAAAAATCCACTTCGCTAAATTCTGTAATCTTTGAGCGCTTGCAATTAAGCCATTCGTCCCAATGTCATTCATTTGCATCACGGGAGTAAAGTGAGAGTACTTGGAACATAATCTGTCAATAGTTTTCTCTAATGGAATAATGTTTCCCAAAAAGCTATTTTCCCTCACTGATAGGCCTGTTTATAATTTGAAATTCTTATTAATCGTTAAAGATTTATATAGTCGAAAATGAACTGGTAAGCGAAGATAGGGACACAAAATATCTTTTATATAAATAATTTTCACTGTGTACCTTAATTTATTACAGTAATAAATAGAAGACAGCTACGGGTGAGATGCAAATTTAACCTTTCACACTTTTAAATAAATATTATGTATTATTAAGTACATAATATTGTTAAGTTTTTAGATTTTTATTGTTTGACTTTGCAGTATAAGAGAAAACATAATATTAGGAAAAATATCCCTGCGTGTTTGTGTGTTCTTTTAACATATGGGACTATGACCTGAATATTTTTCATTTCATTTGCCCTTTCGAAAAAAAAGTATTTTGCGAAAACAAGATCTAGGAGAAATATCTTCAGTGGATGTCACAGGCTTCTTTCTATGAGTGTTTCTAGGGGAAAATAACTATACGGATAGCAGAATACGAGCTAGAAGGTATAAAAGAAAAGTCTGAATTAGATAAAAGAGAAATAACGTAAGTCAACACCTCCCATATTTTTGCATATTGACTCTAAATGTCTGTTGTAACAGAACATCTTATTAAATCAATAAAAATAAAAATACTTGTTATAAAAATAAATGGTATTTCTTTTAAACATTAGTGAAAGCCTCAGGGGATTTCTCTAATGTACAGAAGGAGGATAAACAGTTTTGGACATTAGTGGCAACCAAAACAAAGTCGTCAGGTGGACATCAAAAAGTGAGTTGGTTTCCTGAACACGTTTGCTTTGATGTTGCACTTTATTTTCTCCCTTTCCTTCCCTTGACTTTGTCCAATACTTTTCTCTCGCAGGTGAATAACGGTCTCCCTTTCTAGCGTTTCTCGCCAGTAGGAAAAAAGATAAATAAATAGATAATAAAATTCTACTTATGTTGAAGAAAGTAGACAAGAATTCACGAAAGAGAAAAGCGTTCTGTGAAAAGAAAGAATTCCGTAAACTCTCGCAATATTATCGAAACAAAACTAATCCAGGGATGAAATTATACCACTTCTAACAAATTAGAGTTTATTATCACAAAACGTTAATATAAAATTCGCGCGGACGCGTCTTTCCGTAACTCAGATTGCCCCGGTAATCTTTTTAATACTGCAACGTTCACCAGAAGTTTTCTTTTCCAAAGAATTCTACAGACTGAAATCAACGTTTACTTCCATTTGTTTAATCTATTTCAACTGCCTCAGTTGCAGTATAACTTCCACTTCCATCTCACAGCATTTGTACAGCCATTTTGCTGTAAATACAATATCCAATCAACTATACTTGAGATACACCCAAGGGGAACTATAATTAATATATTCCAATGTTGCTTAACTTCGCTGATCGGACAAGAATCGGTGCTTTCAACGTGGTGTGGCCGTTGGCGAACATATGATGTTTGGAACTTGTACTGACGATACATTTTGACAGATTTCGTACACAATGTTTCTTACCGTTAAAATATGCTTTGTCACCGGTAGGATTAGAACCGATGACTCGTTTGGAAATAACGAGAGACAGTGACTTAGACCACACGGCCTTTTAATTCTCTTAGGTGTACGTTAATTCTAAGGTACAATGAAATGGATATTAATATTTATGAATATAAGATTTTACCCGTATATCTTACAAAAATTCGTACACAAACACGTACACACACACACACACACACATATATGTATGTATGTATGTATGTATGTATGTATGTATGTATGTATGTAT
>NC_089751.1:19317134-19339634 GCF_040412425.1 Macrobrachium rosenbergii | reverse complement strand
TTGCCCATTTTTTTTGTTGGTGATTTATCATTTATTTACTTGGCATTTTCCATATTTTTGATACTTTAACATTGCATACCTGATTTCATTTTCATTTATTAATTCTTGATAGTTTAAATTTTGCTTGGTTAATGTAATTCCTTGATAAATTAAAATTTTGTGAATTAATTTTGTTTAAGAATTAATTAAATCTTGTGTTGTTTTCAAGTTATGGTAAATTTTTCAGATTGTGAATTCTAATTATAAATTTTGAAGTTAAAAATAAATTTTTGTATTTGAAATGTTTAAACAGTGTTTCACTTGTTGACCACCAGTGAATAGGATTAATTGTTTGTGCATAAGGCAAAGTGATAAACATGTTTTGTTCTCTTTAGTTTTGCTTTAGTGAATTAAGACCAGGGAAACAATTATAGTTGTTTGATGGAGTGATGTATTATATTTCTTGTTTAACTGTTACTACCTCACATATCTTGATAAACTTAGTTTGATTTTTCAGGTGATACGTAAGTGTTCAGGGATCACTGTTACTTTAGAGTGCTCAATCGTAATTTTATTATTATGAGAGTTCAGGTATTTGGTTGAAGTGAGGTAAATTTTTGGATTTTGTGACTAGTTGTGTAACAACCAGGTACTTGGTACACACCATGACTATATATATATATATATATATATATATATATATATATATATATATATATATATATATATATATATATATGCCAGATAACTCAAAATCATTCATTCATTATATAAAATATATATATATATATATATATATATATATATATATATATATATATACATAAAACATGCAATGCTCGCACAAACACACAGATATTTTTACACTAAAATGTTTTTCTTTATATGTTAAATTTACCCAGAAAATGTTCAAGCAACCATCTTTTTCTTTTTCTAGAGTAAATTTGATAGACGGATTGCTCATTCAATTTTTCCCAACGTTATATAAATCCTTGTCTTTAGTTATTAATAGCCATAATATTATTTGTGTACTGCAACCTTGCTACAGGAATTGGAATAACCATACGGATAAAATGCTGTACAAAAACCTCCATGTATAAAAATGGCAGGTCTTATCATTGAAATACTAAACGTTTGTTAAAGAATTTTCTATTACAAGGTATCTCTCTTACAATCACAGAGCATCAATTTGATGAATTCCGAAATTTGACTGACTGTCATTGGTAAATACAATCCCGCTAATTATTTGTTTATGGAATTTAATACCCACTTCTTGGCACTTTTATAAATACTGAATAAACATCATCACTTCTTCCGTTAGGTCGAATTATTCAAATGGAGGGACTAATGCAGTTCTGAACACAGGTGATACAAATTTTATAAGATACTTTGAATGATTATCAGAGACAAAGCCTACACGTCTAAATATAGGTCTCAAACGACTGTCTACATATACGTTTTCCCAAACAGTAAAAATACGGCAACGTTGATGGCTGATTAATATAACTGAGTAACAAGGTTTCTATTATTTTTCCATATACTTCTTCCTATACTGTTGAATGACTTGATTACTTCATTAAAGGCCTTTTCATTCGCTACGTACTACTCTCACTTAAAACATCTTTTTTTTTTTTTAACACAAGATATGTTATCCATTATAACAACTGTACTTGATTTGTCGGCCTTATTGGTGTGAGTAGTTTTATCACCAATAAAACAGTTTAGGGATTTTAATATTACTAGACAATTTCAATGATAAAACAAATCCCTCCACAACATCAAAAAGATGATATTGGTAATTACTGAACTGGTCAAAGAAATTAAAGGGTTGAAGCTATAAAACAAAGTAACTGATACTATTGAAATAGCAAACAGTAGCCTAAACCATATCCTAAAGAATCATCTCATTATTTGGATGCCCTCTTTATCTGCGTGAAAAGATTCTGTGTTTTTTGGTTTAGTGATAATATAGGGACCAAGAATATTTATTATGCAAGGAGAGGTATTCCTGAAAAATACTGTTACCTGAATGCAGAAGTTACTGCGTGCTTGCGTTCAGGTGACCTTTGCAATAAGGCTTTCAGTTGCCGTAAAGAAAACATCAAAACGATTTTGACACGGTAAATGGCAAGTATTAAGAGCAGATTATTTCTTGTGTAAAGGTGCACATGAATGTAATAAGATAATGAATTTGACAAGATTAATGCCATTCTATTTCTTTAGCAAAGACTTTTTTTTTTGGGGGGGGGAGTAGTATGATCTCTGCAGTAAATCACCCATTCCTCTTCTGTCGTTACTTAGTTGGTTGTGATATTGATGAATATCAGCTTCTAATATAGGATGCAAATAAACGCTTATGCACATTTACATAAAAATATATGTGCATATATGTTGTGCATGTTCACATCTAGGGATTCCTACATGGAACTGAGTAATACTTTTATATAACCGAAACACGTGTAATCGAATAGTAAAATTCATATCTAACGTTTTAATCTTATTTTTGAAGCAAGGTAATGTGTTTTACCCAGAAGTAAGGATCCAATTAAAAGCACAACGCTAAATGTTGTAATTTTGTTCTCTTCCAATACGTATTTCCAATCATTCAATCCAATAACACATAACGGGATTTTCCGTAATCTATTAATAAATATTTATAACATCGTTTCACCTGGTGCCAAATGAATTCCAGCCATTATTCTTTTCATACAATATATTTAGAGAAAATTACTGGTCACATCATATTTTCATATGTGATGACACTTCCGAAGTAATAACTCTAATGTGACTGACAACGGCGAGGACAGCCGATGTTTTACTGAAATGAAAATAAAATGAAGTTTCTTTGTGAAATTTATCAAAATTAATGGGATATGCTCGCCAAATGATAGAAGAAATTCTTAACAATATAAATTTCCCAGAGATGTATGTAGAATCCAGGAACTACTCGAAAAGAATAACTAGTAAAACATGTTTTTCTTTTAACGGATAGCTTTTAAACGTAAGACTAACTTCAAACGGTTATCATAGTTCAATTCGCGGGAAGATTAGGCATTCCTAACTCATGAGTTTTCATAACAACGAATATATTAATATCCTGTTACGGAACTCTTTGTTTTCTAATGGTCTTTAAACAACAATGGCACTATTAGACTAAAGATAATTGAAGGAAAAGACATCTGTTATTAATTCTTGACAATGGGGAATTTCATAGAAACTTATGTTCAATTCTTTACGGAAAAATTATGTTTCAAGCATTTCAGAAGTTTTTCCAAGCATAATTCTTATGAAAGTGAATGCGTCTTACTATTTTTACAATGCCATCTTGCGATGACGTGTGTTTTCCACAAAGATTACGGTATCTAAGCCAAATACGAATGTTTGATAAAGCAATTTTTCGTAATGTTTGTTGCTATTTAACACGAGCAATATATCTGAAAAGGAAAACTTTGTATAACATTTTTACGTTATAGCATTAGAAGTCAGAGAGTGACAGGTGATATAAATGTTTAAATTATTCTCCATAGGTTTATGCAAGGTGATACGTGTAGTGGCTTTTCGTTCTCCTAAAACTCTCCTTCTTTACTTATTCCTCTATCTTACGTGATAAAAAGAATTATGGCTGTCTTAAACTACTATTTTCCCCTCAATTCCTGAAGAAGAAACGTTTTTTCAATATTTGTGTTTTGCATTTTCTCCGTGATGTTTGACCTGTAAGAGATATATTTACCTCTTTTAAAATATAAATCTCTCTCTCTCTCTCTCTCTCTCTCTCTCTCTCTCTCTCTCTCTCTCTCTCTCTCTCTCTCTCTCTCTCTCTCTCTCTTTCTGTAATAATCTATTTTTCTATCATCAAAGTTCCCTCTATCTTTGTCATCATTGCAACTGATGCTTAAATGAATAGTTTGTTTATATTCCCCTATGCAAAAAAAAATTCTTTAGAATTCTTTGTATTTCCAAATTGCTAAGGCTGTAATCCCTTTGTTTGTCTCCCGAAATCCCTGGGTAGCGCCAGCCTGAAATTTTGGGTATTATTTTTTTCTCTAGATTTTGGGACATCATGCTCTCTCTCTCTCTCTCTCTCTCTCTCTCTCTCTCTCTCTCTCTCTCTCTCTCTCTCTCTATCTATCTATATATATATATATATATATATATATATATATATATATATATATATATATATATATATATATAATATATATATATATATATATATATATATATATATATATATAGAGAGAGAGAGAGAGAGAGAGAGAGAGAGAGAGAGAGAGAGAGAGAGAGAGTATATATATACATATATACAGTATATATATAAAATATATATATATATATATATATATATATATATATATATATATATATATATATATATATATATAATAAAGGAAATGCCATGAAGGAAAGTAAAAAACAACGGAGTGGTTGCTAGGCCTTTCGACACACGGTCCTTTATTAGCAGAATGATGAAAAATGTAAAAGTAATGGTACAATATATCTCGTATAATTGACAGATGACACGACAGATATCCTTGGAGATGTGGGTTGTAAGGAACAGATGCACCACGAATCCAACACAGTTGAAGAATTAGTTGACCTATCAAAACAAAGGTAAATCTTTAAGAGGTTTTACAAAGAATTAAGTCCAACTGGCTCAAAAGCAGGGAGGAGTCAATTAAAAAATAGCCTTAATGAAAGCAACAATATTAATATATAAAATTCCACGCTTGAACTGCTCTTCTTTTTATATAGGTCAATCTAGTAAAGATTTAGAAGTGAGAATTAAGCAGCATAAGTATTCAGTCAAAACTGGGCAAACATCCAATGCAATATTCAATCATTTAAGTGAAAACTCTCACAGGATCAAGTGGACTGACAGTCCAGTGATTGTCAGATCAAAAGGTTTCTAATCACGAAATCTTTTAGAATCTGCAATTATACAGCTTACCTCCAGGTGTAATTTCAACCTTAGCCCTGGCATGTATTATTTGGACCCCTGTATTCGTAAAATGTTCAAGAATGACCTTAAAGATAAGATCACTAACTTAATTACTAATTAGTTACCTTATATATAAATTCTGTGTATTCTTATGTTTAATAGTTTTTTAAAATGTTTATTTTGCAAAAATTTTTATTGTTTACCAAAAGGAGAATATATTGAGTGTTGTACTTCTATAAATATGTAGTCAGCTTATTCATTCCAAGGCCATTTTTAGTGGTCAGTCTCCTCCCTTGTATTATACTTTAATTGATAAGTCCACTAACTCTTCAACTGTGATGGATTCCAGGAGCATCTGTTCCTTATAATCCCCATCCACAAGGACAGTAAGTGGAAAGGCCTAGCACCACTTCGTTGTTTCACTTTCCTTTGTGGCACTGCCTTTATTTATACACATATACATGTGTGTGAATGCATTATGTGGGTGTGTGTATGTGTGTGTCTGTGTGTGTTGTCAGTGACTCTTGTTTTCAAAGCTTTAACCATCTTGTGTAAAAAAGAGACTGTTATAAAACAACCATGAGTTCGTTACTAGTTAGACCTTTAATTTGACTTTTTTTCCGTATTAGCATTTGAAAATTTCGATATGATATATTCAAGTTATGATGGGATTAAAGTGACAACAATAATCGTTATTAATAGATACAGTCAAAGTATCATCTTGTTACAAAATGATATTGCTTTTTCTTCTCGCGTATACGTTGTCTTCTTAAAGGTTTTAAAATCCCAAAAAATCCAGCAAAGCAGTTAAAATTAGCAGTTGTAACAATACGACGATCATTTCACTAAGATAATGGGATGAAATGGTCCAACTCAGTAGTTAATGGGGCGAGGACAAATGGAACAACTCATATAATCGCTCTACTATAAAGGCTCTAATAATGGCTTCATTTGATCCTCCTGCAAGTGTGACGACAAACGCAGTCAAGCTCAAATTAAGAGATGCAATGTTTGGTAATTGTATCATGTTTCGGCCGATTATGGTTGAATGCTCGAAGCTTTTTCCTTCATCTAATACCAGATTTTCATTTTAATTCAGGTTATCTCACTATGTGCGTATTTTAGTCGCACTTATTAAAAAGGTAGATGGGAATTCACAGTGGGTGAGGTATTTGGGAAAATGAATGACTGGAGAAAGTATTTTTACGCTTGTAATTACGCAAGGTAATTATTCTGCTGCATATAACGCACAAGCAACTAATTCTCTTTATTTAGCAAACTTCGAAATGGATATTAAAACAATATATCCTAACTTTCGAAGCGATACAGGGACTTCATGAAAATGGCTGACATCAGTATTCAGTAAAAAAGAAACGAAAGTATTTCAGCACTGGCAACAGAGTTTAGTCTCAATATGAGGGTTGGTGACTTATGTGGTAGCCTGTCGATAGACAGACCTTTTTTCCTCATACCAACAAAACAGAGGCCAAAATAGGAACAACGAAAAGCAAGAGCAAGGCCAAAGTGGGTCCGAAAGAAAGAATTCTCAGAAAAAAGTCTTTTTCATAAACAGGGGGAACAAACGGACCTATTTGGTCTCGGAAAAAACACAACAGACACATCGACTTAGAGGATCACTCATTTATCGTGATTTCTCCTAATGAAAAAAGGTTATCTTGGTGCCTGCACGGTAAAAATAAATTTCTGCCCAAGTCGAAAATCTTCTCTTCCAAAAAAGATTTCATAATTTCATGGGGAACAACGTATTAGTTATTTTATTTTTTAGAGGGCGGGGTGAATTTATTATGGCATATTTTGATTTACATGAAAAAATCTAAATCATTAACGCTAACAACAATTATATATATATATATATATATATATATATATATATATATATATATATATATATATATATATATAAAACAAACGAAATTCTGAACATATCATTTCTGTGCAAGACCACTTCAGGGTCTATAATAGATATTACGTGGCAGCATCATATCACAATTAGCCTAATCAGGGAATTCCGTTCTATCGTGGAGTCCCATCAACTTGAAATTACATTATTTTCGTTATTCACGGTGTTTTCCTCAAAAAAAAAAAAAAAAAAATTCTTCTTTGACTCAGACACGCTGATTCTAGTTTCTAGTTTCCAGTTATTTTGTCTTCATTTTGTACTGAAGACATCAGGTTTTTTCTTTATCAAAATGAATATCATATAACTTGTAGAGTGAAAATTATATGTGTCATAAAGCCAATTCCCAGTTAAAAATACAATTGGGCATGAGATTATAAGCCAGGAAAAGTATAAAACTCTGTAAATTTTATATTTAGTACATGAGAATGTTCAAGTTTTAGAAAACACAAATATTGAAGATGAAGAGTATACTCTGCAGCTATTAAATTTTTTAAAATATAGTGGAACAAGGAGAGATATATCTTTCGTAAAATTATGTTTCAGACGAAATAAGAAGCTCCAACAGTGATGAAATACAAAATGGCACAAAATACCGGGAGGGACAAGAATTAGACCATTTACAACAGTAAAAGCCTCATCCCGTGGTACTGCAAACCAGTAACTGGAAAGAATACATCGAAAGAGGGAATATAACCTTGGGCATTTCGCTTTACCACATTTATCCCATTAAGGACGAAATGACCTTTGTGCCTTGGAGGAAATCTGGTTCTTTGAAGATGTAAGTGGCCTAAAGACTGTGGGCGGGAATTGCAGGAAAAAAAAAATACAAACATTTCAAGTTCAAAAGTTCAGTCTTCATAACTGTAAGAGGCAATATACATCCATCAGCTCGGTGATAAAATTTTTTTTATTATTTAATTTCCTCGGGAAAGGTCACAAGCGGGAGAATACAGAAAATGAGAGTAAATGGTTCATAATTGTTTATACTCTGTTTTCAGTGTATAAAAAGAGTGGAATATTAAAAAAAATCAAAAGTAATATTTTCACGAAGAGAATTTTGATGCTATAACTCTGCAAAAGAGGAGCACACTCAAGTTCTCTAAAGAGTGGATGAATGTCAGACCGTTATATACCTTCCGTGATCCAGACCTTTAGTGCCAGTGTCGAGGAAATGGGTACCAATATTTCAAACAGTTTTGTGACAAAGGTTAGGCTCCTGTGAAACTACTGATATTCAGGCAGATGAACAAATTCCCAATAAATGAAAACCAAAGACCAGGATGATCATGACAGAAGATACTGAAAGACTAGCGAATAATCTGTAGTTCACTCGCATCATTACTGGATTTTTTTGCCAAGGAAATTTAAGTAGGAATCAAAGGTAATTCTTTTATTTATAGTACTGCATCGCATATTTCTAAAGAAAGGGCTTATACTGGTAATGGGATGAAAAATCTAGTTTAAGTTGGCACTGCAATGTACCATCTTCTTTAATCTCATTAATACTCTGCCTTCACGAATGACGGCAGCTATAAATCCTTTGATAATTACCCCCTTACATTAAAAGTTTCTCTTTAAACATTAACTTCCCAGGATACCAGGTAGATCAAAGAGGAGTGTGAACCTTTCAGTCATCCATCCCAAGACACCGAGATCAGAAGAACCGGCGTTTAAGATCGTCTGTATGAAAATGAAGCATAATATGGGAGACGCTGAAGAGATATGGCAGTTCCATAAGGGATTTTCTTTTTAGTAATCATGCCATTAGTTTTTGTTCTTTGATATTTAGGAAATGATACTGAGGCATTGATATTCATCATGTTTTTTTATGATGAAGTTAGTAAACAAACTATGCAACCTTAATAACAGCTATACCAAAGAGGTATTGTATTGCTGTTACTGCTGCTATTACAAAAACAATAAAAATAACAATAAAGGAAGATATGAATTAATTAAGAAACAAGAAAAAGAAGGAAATTATACAAGCATTTCAATCATGCCAGAATCGGAACGCCACAACAGAGATATACAGAGTGAGAAAGCTTACTGGTGTATTCAGAACTTTGCCAATATCCGTCTTCCCTCTTCGACCATTCAGGGGAATACTGCCTGGTGGCCATCTTTCCACTAAAGCGAATTTTCCACCATTTGCTTAATTTCCTAACCGTAGTATTTCCCTGTACTCGTTCAGAAGTGTACGATTATATATATTTAATGAAATATAAGAGCGGCATGTGTTTTATATACAACTGCTCATTGTCACTCCATGTCACTATGTGGAATACACACGCACACAGTTAGACACATACACATACACACACACACACACACACACATATATATATATATATATATATATATATATATATATATATATATATATATATATATATATATACACGTCTGTGTCTGTGCGATGTGGTGGCCTATTAAAGTGAAAACAGTTCAAGATAGCAATAATAATTGAATTTAGAGAATTCAGTGGACGGCCATCGAGATACCTTGATAAATGGTGGGATATTCAAGACGGAAAATCAAGGCTGATTCCAACGAAATGGATGATAAGTGTCTTAAATTGCTTTTTGGGCCTCACAGGCCACCACAGCAAAAGAAAAGCCTCCTTTCATTAAGCCTGGATTTTTCAAATGTGGACTTATATTAATAAAATATTTTTCTGTCATTTTTCACATTCCTTTTAAACGATTATAACGACATAGATTGTCATATGAAAATCTAAAATGAACTTTATGTCATATGGAGGAAATCCATTCAAACCCTACCTTCCTAGAACGAAAAAAAAAAAAAAAACAGTAACGCCGGCCGGTTGCACTTTAGTCTGAAGTTAAACGCTTCAGGATCATTAAGGTAATGCAAGGGATGTGGGTACGCGTTCTCCAATCTGACTTGCACAACATTCTGCCTGTCCAGTGAGATCTTTTTATAAGAAAGAACTAACAGGTAATTCAGGTGCCTTTGACAATTTACTATTAAATCTTTTAAAAGTATGTGCATTTTGCAATCAATTATGATATAAGGATAATGTAACAGACCGATATAAAAATAATCAGTGGGATGATGTCTTCCCATCGTGCAACACTAGTGGTTTAGCAAATGAACTATGGGGATTCCGGCCCAAAATTAGTTTGCTAGATTGGCTTCGTTCTCGTCAAAAACTGCCAATTTAATTGTTAATAAAATAAATGCAGTATCAGTGCTGGCAATATGCTGTGTTTTTATTCAAACATTCAACGTTTTTTTTTTTAAATAAAGTAAACATTATAAGCATCTAACATTACAATTTAGTCAACATAACACTCTGGAAGCCATTTTGATTATGGTCGCTAAAGAGTAACGTATACGGACAGTTTATGTGACCAAAAATATGGCTTTTTAATAAACATTAGGATTGAAAGTAATAACCACTAATGTAATTGTTCAGATGATATGACTTCAAGGGTACCAGGTACTTATTATGCCGCAATTCATTAATCAACTTAAAACATTATGAAAACAGCTATAATGGAGAAGAGACTACAACATGAACTGATTTTCCCTTCAAGGCTTCCAAACTGAACCACTGAAGTGACAACTATATGTACGGCAAAGCACTGAAGAAATAGGATCTGTACAACGTAGAGTATGGAAATAATTTATCATGTCCCAAGAATATTTATCATAAAGAATTGATCTTAAATGAGGTGGCACCATGAGATAAAGGGTTTAACAGCGAAACGTAAGTACTTGTCTAAAGGACGGGAATCACTTCTTGTTGATGAGTAGGGCCAGTTTACGGAAGTCGAGGTCTGTCTATTTAGCTTTATACACAGCTGCTATGATTTTGCTAGTGCAATAGTATTTGCTATATTTTAGTATACCATATCACCCACAGAAGAAACTAAACTAAACTGGACGTTTGAACAGAGAGAGAGAGAGAGAGAGAGAGAGAGAGAGAGAGAGAGAGAGAGAGAGAGAGAGAGTACCAACCAGGACATGAAGCTGGAAATTAACCCTGGAATCTGGTTAATGGTCTCGACTTCATTTCCATTTTCCATTACTGTTGTCAAACTTCGTGGCCCCTTTGATATCCGGGCCATGAAGAGTTTGGAAGGTCAGGCTGTTTACAACGGTGAAATGGATGTTTACTTCATCCTTCATGTCCCGTTACTTTCTGTATTCCTTCCTACGCTCGTCTTCAGTATCTTTCTTAACAGTTATTTTTCTTTCTCCGTTAGTATATTTTTCTTAGTTTTTACCTTGATGCATTTCTTTTGCTCTTCCTTGTGGGCACTTCTATTATAGTGGAGCGGGTAACTACAAAAAAAATAGGGGAAAAGTGCAAATGGTGATACAAGCATGAAACTTGGCTCAACTATTCTTCTTGTCCCTTGGTCTCACTATCAACCTCCGGCCACACAAAATTTTGCCATTTTCAAAGATGGCCGACAGGTTTTCAAAATGGCGTCCTGTGGATATTTGAATGTTGGTATTTAAGTGATTAATCACATTCAAATCCCTAAGTCACTCCCAGTTTATGTTGAAATATTAAAAAACAAGCCTTTATATATGTAGATACATCATTTCTCTGCATAAAAATATCCAAGACGACTGTCACTATATCAAAATGTCTGCCAAAATGCCAAAAAATGGTACTTAAGCTCATATATGAGGCTAAAGTCGAGTAATACATGGATTTGCGCCAACTTCAGCCTGACCAGTTCATTTTTTGTAGATTAGAAATCAATTAATCCCCAGTTAATTTTCATCTTCATTTAGAAAAAAAATGGGTAGTAAGCTTAATGTAAAAGTGTAATAGTGTAGTGTTAGCGTACTACCAGGGCACACTGGTTGACACTATAGCTGTGAAACTCAGCATGGGGTTCAGTGCTAGCTAATGGCAGAGATTTGTTATTAGTTTCCCAAATCCTGTTTAGCTAGCTCCACGCAAAGTTAAACAGCTGCACCTGAATTGACAGGATGTGCCAGCGCGGGAGAGCCGGGCCAAGGAAGATGGGGCTTTAGTCTTCTAGATGGTGTACTGATCACACGGGAATTAAATAGCATTGGATGGATGATCGGGCTAGGGGTAGGATTATGACATATCTGAGCCTAGTTGCATCCCATATCTGAAAGTGCATATATGTTATATAAGTGGTAAAAGGATAAACCCTCGGCCTATAGAACAAAAGCAATGGCAGAATCTTGGAAGTCAATGCCTTTCCTGGAGGGAGATAGTACGATTAACTGGAAGCTTTATTGCTTGTGCCAAGAGGGCACACGTGAAAAACTAGTTGATTCATCTGGTGCTGGCTATGTTACCCTTGCTACAAGCATTCCTGAATTCTATAAGTAAAATGCAATGCCTATACCATATCATCCCAAAAGGCTTGATGAAGGTGATGGAATTCTGCAGACTTTGAAAATAACAAAGCAACATATCATGAATCATGTAAGCTGAAGTTCAAAACAACAAAACTAGAAAGGAAAAGGAAGTCATTGTGTAAGACAAAAGAAGAAGATGATGCCCCATCAACAAAATTCACATGTAGTAGCCAGAAGGCAGATGAAGAAGATGCAGAAGAATCTAAGACTGAGAAAGAAGGATTTACGATTGGCCATGACATTGCCTTTACATGAAAAGCTGCAATGATGTGCCACCAACCTACTAGATGAGAAACTTCTGGCCAAGCTTAGTGCTGGAGATATTGTTTCTCAGGACCATATGTATCACCCATCTTGTCTGACAGGTGTGTACAACAGGGAGAGGGCCTGGCTAAATTCCCAGAAAATTGGAGATGATTATGTGCAGTACAGACAAGAGGCATGTGTCCATGCTTTTGCTGAGTTTGAGATGTAAATAAGAGACAAGCAGTTGACTACAGATGGGTGACTATTTTACAATGGTAGAACTTTATGATTTGTACAAACAAAGACTGGAACAGCTAAACGTTGATGCTTCCTTTTTGCACCGAACACGGTTGAAAGAAGAGATACTTGCCCGCATCCCAGAACTGGAGGACTTTAAAAAGGGAAGAGAAGTTTGGTTTGCCTACAAAAGGAAAATGGGAGAAGCCCTAGCCACGGCATTGACTACAATGATGCACTAATTGTGGCCAAAGCAGCTAAGATATTGAGGAAACATGCTTGAACATGAGATAGAATTTGATGGAACCTTAACAGCAGACACTAGAAGAGAATCTGTGCCACCAAGTTTGTTGGAATTTGTAAGTGTGCTACAAAACGGTGGCGATATAAAATCCCAACTTAAATATGAAACAACATTTACTGATCTAGCTTTAGCACAACTTTTGCACTTCAACTGTTGAAAGAATCCAGCATCTTCAACATTCTCCAGACATTCCAAGTCAAGAGAACCTCTGTTTCCAATATACACTGGTCTCCTGGTCTTTGCAAAAAACTGGAAGCATCAATTAATTGATACATTCCATCACCATGGAATTAGCATCAGCTATGATAAGGTTCTGGAATTGACTAAAGGGTCAGGAGAAGCAGTTGTAACAAGGGCTGTGGAGGAAGTAGTTGTTTGTCCCACTACACTAAGAAAAGGGCTCTTTACAACTTGTGCTGTTGACAATCTGGACCATAATCCAAGTGCCACAACTGCACAAACATCCTTCCATGGGACAGGCATATCTTTGTTTCAGCATCCAAGCACTGATGAAAAGTGTGAGGACACCCACCTTCACCAAAGTAAGTTCAACACAAGCAGCTGTAGAAGATAAAGACCTGCAAATTATTGAAGAGTTCGTGGTGCTAATGTATGACAGAAGCAGTTCGTATAAAAATGTAAATGAGGTTATACTTGATCTCTTTGCAAGAAAGCAAAGAGCTAATGATTGCATTCCCCCTACAAAGGCTGCTCTTAGAGAGCATTGCAAGAGAGCTGCCTTTCAAGCAGTGCACATTTGGCGCCAGTCTTTGGTATGTCATCCAGTTTTGCCCAGTCCAAGACACTGGGGATGGCAACAGATTAATGGCACCTGGTTTCCGTATTGGACAGATTTGCCAACAGTAGCAAAATCTTGCCAAGAACTGAATAAGTGCGGCTGCAAAAAGGAATGCCATGGAAGGTGCAAGTGCTACAAATCTGGACTTAGCTGCACAGCTCTCTGCAGCTGCACTTGCTAAAACTAAGTGATACACAAAACTATTGGTTTCTCTCAGGAGATACATACTTTTTTATCTTTGGTGGCCATTTTGGAAATATGGTGTTCATATGGTGGCCATATTGGAAAGATGGGTTCACTTTATCTCTTTATGACAGTAAGAATAACAAAATACAAATTCTCAATAATTATATGGACAGTATGCAACTTTTATAGCTTATGAAATGAAAATATTTGAAATATACAGCAAATTTGCCACCATTCTGGAAAAGTGTCAGCCATCTTGGAAACAGCAAATATTGAGGTGGCTGGAGGTTGACTTTGATTTGTGGGGATAATAAGAGTTCGCATGCCAAATCTGTTGCTTGTATCACCATTTGCACTTTTTTCCCATTATCGCGCTCCACTGTTACCCATTTTCGTTATTATAAACTCATTATCTCCATCTTTGTCTCATTTTACTTTCTTTTGACCCACATTTTCACTTATTTTTCATTAGGTTTTTTCTTCTTCTTTTGTAATTATTTCCTTTCAAGATGAATAAATAGTATCACTTGCTTTCTAACTGTGGTTATTTGTCATGAGCATGCAAGGCCGTGCACAAAAGTACGTGCACACACACACACACACACACACTCACATTAAGACATGTAGCTGAGTGGTCAAAGTTTCTGACAATCGTTGTCTCTAAACCAAACCAAGGATCAAACCCTGGCCGATGGAAAAGCACTTATCATTGGCTTGATATTTGTCAAACATGAAGTCACCTGAGCAGCAATGACAATATATATATATATATATATATATATATATATATATATATATATATATATATATATATATATATATATATACAAGTAGTTGAAGGAGTAAATTAACTTTTTATTTTAATCAGTCATATAATTTATATGAACCCGTATTTTAGCCTTATTACAGGCATTCTAATTAATTCTGTCACAAAATTTATGCTATCTACATAGATTTCATGTTACTTAAATACGAATTAAAGTTCTTTAAGAAAAATTTGTGTCCTTTCTAGTTAATAAAATATATTGGAAGTAATAAAAAAGAAAATTCAGTAATAGATTGGTATCCATTATTTATGGCATACGCCCATCCTGCCCACAGATATAAATAACATATTTTGAAAGACGTAATTTATGTTTTAGAAAATTACATTAATGTTCTTCTCGCATCATTTCATTTATTGCAATAACCTTAAAACATTTACTAATATCAAGATATCTTGAGAGAAAATAATGTTATAAGTGAACTGTAAAATCATTATGTACAAAGCGCCAATATCTGGTCCCACAATTATACGATTCATTAGAATAAATGTGATGCGTTTGGAAATTATAATAAAAAAAAACGTGTTTTATTCTGCAGAATCGTAGGTTATTCTGCACAAGTATTTCTTCAGTTTTTGCGTTGGTATGTGACATTGGTATTTCTAGATAAAAGAAGGCAAGTAATGTAATTTAGTTTACATGTAATGAAAAATGAATAGTTGGCTAATATAAGTCTCTCATGATTACCTAATATATTTTGCTTTGCAGCAGAAATTTATTAAGAAAGTATATATCTTTTGTTGATATGATTGAAAGGAAAGTCCATCCTTTATAAAAAAGTCTTATTCAAGGAGACCGGTCTATCGCTTCAACTAAGGTTAGGCAAGACTATTATTTTCATTTTCAACAAGATTTATCATTAAGGTCTATCTACAAAAAGACAATACGACGTTCGTTTTATCTTCCCCCTCTTAATGGGAAAGATATGAAATACGATAAAAAACTGTTATCTCTGCCAAGCTACTTTTTTCAATCGTATTCTTGGGAAAATTTAGGTTATTTTTTATATCCAAGCAATCACGCTAGTGAAAAGAAAATCTCTCATTTTCAAAATATATTGCGATATATGAATGTATTGGTACATATTTGACTGTATATTTCTTTCATTTTATCATTATATGTAAATACACATACATATATATAAGCGTATATTTATATTATATATATATATATATATATATATATATATATATATATATATATATATATATATATATATATATATATATATATATATATATATATATATATATATATATATATATATATATATATATATATATATATATAATTGGATGTATGTGTATGTGTGTTTGCCCCACAATTACTCTGAAAGGCACTGAGCAATTCCAACCAAACTTGGTATACATATGACTTACTATCTAGAAATCAGCACTGTGGGTGTAAGACATCACTAGAACAAAAGGTCACCAAAGATCTGGGGGGATGGGCTTCCCGTAAACAGGGATGGTTCTGCCTGTGAAACGGAGCTGGTTATGCCCGCAGACTTAGTAACTTTACGAATTTATCATACCTAATTTCGGTATACATATGACTTCCTATCTGGAGAAGAATACTTTGGGGGTAAGACATCAATGGCACCAAAGGGGGGTGGGGGTTGGGAAGGGGGTGACAGAGAGAGAGAGAGAGAGAGAGAGAGAGAGAGAGAGAGAGAGAGAGAGAGAGAGAGAGAGAGAGAGAGGGGGCATTGTTAGAGAGAAGAAGAAAGAGGGAAAGAGCCAGGGAGGGTTTGGAGAGAGAGAGAGAGAGAGAGAGAGAGAGAGAGAGAGAGAGAGAGAGAGAGAGAGAGAGAGAGAGAGAGAGAGAGGGTGTTGTTAGGGAGAAGAAAGAGGGAAAGAACCTGGGAGAGAGAGAGAGAGAGAGAGAGAGAGAGAGAGAGAGAGAGAGAGAGAGAGAGAGAGAGAGAGAGAGAAAGGGGGGGCGTTGTTAGGGAGAAGAAGAAAGAGGGAAAGAGCCAGGGAGGGTTTTGGAGAGAGAGAGAGAGAGAGAGAGAGAGAGTTTATTGGTTCTCATTCAGAGTTATCCTGGGCAGTGCCGGGTTGGTCAGCTAGAATATATAAAAAGAGGGAGAGAGATAGAGAAAGAGAGAGTATTTAAATACAGAATTACTACTACTACACAAAACTATATCAAAGTCACTTACCCAGGTGAGACGTTGCAGTCCTTGCCAAGAAAACACCCTCCATGATTTCCAGAAAGGTGTACGTGTGCCCTGTGTACCAAAGAACAAAAAAAGGGACTTTCTTAAAATCTTCATAGGCAGTGAAATAAGAGACAGAAATAACTAATAAAGAAGCACAACTGAAAACTTTCCTCTCATTAACGTTTTAGGAAAAGAGTGAAAAAATAATTAGTTTTATGAGGAGTTCTCGATCTTCATGATTTGAGCCATTGTTTATTTCTCTTCATTTCTTTTTATTGTAAAAATGCGCTTTGATTCTCTGTATTAATTATTCCAGTTTTTGCTCAGAATTTCAGATGTTGCAAATTCTAGCCAACAAATAAGCAATTGCTGTCTTTTTTCATGGCTGTTTTTGTTTTGTTTGTTACTACGTTTATAGATAAGCGGATTTATAAATGTCGAGAGCGATGCTCTTTAATGCTTAATTTCTTAGCTCCGAATTTATCTGAATGTTTTCCTATCATGAAATATAACAACAATAAGAACAAAACCGCATTCGATTAATTTTGTGTCTTAATGAGTTCCTGACTTAACTGATAGGTTTATTTATGAAATACCGAATTAAATTAAACTTTAAAAAAACGTACGTAGTATGTATATTGGTGTTCAGCACAGATGAAATCATTAACTCTGTGTCAGCAATTTCTGCACTTACGCAACTTCTCTTCGTCTTATTATTTCTACCTGTATTCAGTTTATTTATATATATTAATTTTTATTGTTTTGTAGTCCGTGACCTACTTTGTGTCCTTCAAATGTTTTATGTATTTCTTTTATTACGTGAATTTGAAGAAGGCTTTTTATTTGTGAGTTTTTCCTCGTCCTTTATCTTTTTTTCTTTTTTTTTTATTTCCTTGCTCCTCGCCAGACGACTTGCTTTGTGTATTTACATGCGCCCTCATTTCCAATTTCGCATAAATATAGGTTTATTATTTCTTTTTTTATTTATTTAGAAGTATTTTTTTTTTTTTTTTTTTTGCTATTCATCGTTTTCTGCTTTAGTCCACTCTCATTCATATTGTTGGATCATCCCTCGTTATCTGTCAGTTCCCTTTGTTTCAATTGTTCTCTGTTTATTCTCTTCCCTCCTCATCTCTGTTTCTCTGCCCATTATCTTCCTCCAACTCTATATATATTTCCCCTTCTATGGGCCCCCTTCCTCATCACTATTTTTCTGCTTATTATTCAGAGCACTTTGTCTCATGGGGCCTTTCTGTATGCAAATCATGATTTAATAAAAGTAAAGACTCATATCAAGCCCCTCCGCATTGTACATTGCTCCGAAAAAGCTCTTTATCTTACCGTCTCTCATTTATGCTCTTCTAACCTTTTCCGTAGGTTTGATGCTTATGATATTCTGCCTTTTCACCATGCATGCGCAAGTGGCATAAGATATACAACACATAAGAGGTAATTGATAAAAATACAACTTCGGTCAACATGCAAATTGACGTATAAGAATTACTTGAATTCACAAAAAAAGGCAGTAACCTCAACTACTTAAAATACTCACATAAGGCTAACAGCTTCATGTTAATCCATCATATATAGACTATCTACACATATATAGATATCCTTAGTTAATTACAGCATTCTACTAGCACAAACAACTGCTCCCGACAAAAGGCTGAACAAAAATAGCCCATGCGCGAGGGCCATACAAAACAAAAATCAAATCGACAAACACTAACAGATTTACATCATAAAACCTTATATGTCTTTTGAGTTCTTAGACTGTATAAACGTCTGAAACAAAATAAGGGACTTTTGTCCTACGTTACTAGAAAATAGGCTTTACTTATAACGTTGCCGTTGCCAAAAACTCCCATATTTACATATTCGCGTGATTCTACATGCAGGCTTCATATATACTGAAATGACCTACTGTGAACTATGTAAGGGGACTTTGCAAATCATTTATCTCCCTTTTTGCACTTCACATACAAAGCTATCAAAAAATTGCCTGATCTAACTGCAACTGAATCTTTTGTTCAGTGGGTCTTGATCATATTCAGCTCGTTGCTCTCTCTCTCTCTCTCTCTCTCTCTCTCTCTCTCTCTCTCTCTCTCTCTCTCTCTCTCTCTTGTCCTGTAAAAACACGTTTCATATGCACATATATTTACATACATACGTACACACACAGACATATATATATATATATATATATATATATATATATATATATATATATATATATATATATATATATATATATATATATATATATATATATATATATATATATATATATATATATATATATGCACGAACACAAACGCCCACCGTACACACACAAACACACATACACGCACAAATACACATACATATTTATTATATATATATATATATATATATATATATATATATATATATATATATATATATATATATATATATATATATATATATATATATATATATATATATATTCGATGATCATGATCCCTCTCCTACAACATCGATATCATCAGCTAATCAGCTATTTCTCACTCTTACACAGAAGGCTCATCTGACTGGTGTTGAGCTTCTTGCACACACTGGACTATGCATCTCTGTCTTGTATATCCTCTCAAGTTTCATAAGTCGTAAATCCCTCTATCCGTTCTCCCCAATCAGAAATGTTTAGACCTTCCTCCTACTTTTTTTATCCTAATGCTTTCAAATAATACAATTTTATTTTTTTTATTAACGTTTCGTCCTTCACAATGTCTTAATTATCTCAAACAGATCTAGTAAATTCCTTTACTAATGTTCACTTTTTTGCCACTACTGTATTTCTCACTTTATTTGTCCTTTTAGCAAGCATATGTCACATACAGGTATATAAAATCACTAGTATAAACTCACTCTACCATAAAACCTAAAATAGAACAATTTGTAATTGTACGTACATCTGTACTAGCGTCGGACAGGACCCTGAATAAAAGCAACAACAACGATCACACGCCACTCGATGAATAATGCATAAAGTTTGTAGAATACCGTTACCCGTTTTATTCTTTTCATCATTGATCTCCTTTAGGGCCACATTCGTCGTCCACTTTCTTATGCAGATGTTTCCGCTATTCCCAAATCATACCCTTTTCCAACTCAGCCTTCTTCTGAATCTAGTTCTCAGTGTCGCTTGGCGAAGCCACTAATGTCAATCTACATGGTAACTCTGACTAGGAAAATTACAAAACTTGTATCATTTTAATGTTTCCAGCAGTGTTTTGCTTCATTTTTCTTTTTCTCGTGCTCATGCTGCCTTTGCAATCATATACGAGAATTTGGAAATTGGTCCACCCCGATCTAGCACCTTAGTAATAATAGAAAAAAGTAATAAGCGTGTTGTAAATTCATATCACAGTCTGGCTAGGTCTTTCGCGCACTTGCTGCATGTGCTTGTCAAAGCGGCTCCTTCATATTATGTAGGACTCACCCCTTCTTGTGTGAAATTTTGCCTCACAACTATGAGGGCTAATCATACTGGTCTTCATGAAAGAGCAGAACCAAAGTCATTCTCTCTACATGGTGAAACGTTCTGATTTCAGACTTTGTTCCAAGGGCAACTCCCCATGCTCGATGAGTCATGAGATTTAAGCTTGACAATCCAATGAAAATCCTGAGGGCTATCCAGCCTGATAATTATTTTTGCTTATATCCTGAATCCTTTAATCTCGGTATTTTTTTCGGGAAGAAGGGTATCTCATCTTTTGAGTAAATAAGCTTTCTTCTGGTGAGCATTTCAGTCGTGGTTTTTACTGCACAGGAAAAAACTTAGGTGATAACAGATTACGTTTCTATATTTGTTTTAGATCTTATTGATTATCCGGACTTCCTAAGGAGTTTACAATTTCTAGAACTGAAAACCCACTTCAATATTAAATTGCATGGGCGCGCACACACATACTCACATCCACACACAAATACACAAAATATGAAGAAAATTTTATGATTGATTTAAAATTTTTGTTTTTTATTTTCAGTTACGAAATTTTAAAATTTACTTAAATCCCATCTGTAACCGCACAAAATTATCAATCTCATTAAGATCTTGGACGATATTCATTATGACAGGACATGGTTTCTTTAAACTGGCCAACGTTCTTTTTTTCCAGCCCCTGAGAAGTAAATTACAGTTAACATATATTACTAGGATATGGAAATCGATATAATTTCTTTCCAGTTCCTCAAATTCCTTCAAGCGTTATTTTTATCGACGAAATTCGAGTACATGGTGGTATTCATATGAAGGGAAACATTTCATTCAGCATCGGAAATATCATTTACCCAATGATTTTTTTAATTATAAATCTTACCACTGAATAATGTGGAGCCTACTAATTAAGAAATCTAATTCAATAAAACAATTAAATGATTTTCCCTGCTAATTTATTTATTGTCACATGAATAATTGACTGAAATGAGATAGAGGTCATATTTAGTTTTTAGAAAGTATAGTCTGACAATTCCTGGGCCAAATCCTGTAGTCCACTGTATGAAATTATTTCTATAATCCCCTCGCTATTATTATAATCCGAATTAACCATGTACTAATCCATAACTCTGCCATTTTAAGTAGAGTATCGGATTAGTACATTATTAATATCATAAAAAATTATGTATACCATTAAACAGATTTTATCTTCAGACAGCCTTTATCCTAACATAACAAAGCCAGACTTTTTTCCTCTTAAATTCCATTTATCATGGAACGTTATCCAAATCTTTTTCGTTAAGTATTCATGTAAGATGTGAATTAGGTTATTTATTTTTCTAGATCGTGACAGCGAGTGTAATGAAAGCATAAAGCAGGACGATATATATATATATATATATATATATATATATATATATATATATATATATATATATATATATATATATATATATATATATATATATATATATATATATATATATATATATATATATATATATATATATATATATATATAATATATCAGTGGAATAAAAAAACAGTAATAAATCAGAGTTCTATCGATAAAAAAAAGATGGAAAATGTTAACAAATGAAGAAAAGTTTCAGTTTACGTGAAAACATAAGAAAAAGTAGTGATCCCTACTAAATAGATTAAAAACGCGAGAAAGATACTGTAATACAAAATTTAAACACCTCGGTAAATAGTAACTTGACAAATCAGATGTTTTCATCTTTTCATTTGGTTTTCAAGTTGTCACGTTGCCAAGCATAAAAAAGTAAATGAGTAAAATTATTAAAAAGACGCCGAGTTTTAGAAACTCTTGACATTCAGCAACAATGAACTATTAGAGCGTTCGTAATTCAAATGTCATGCGTTCCTTGTTCGATATTGAATTTTATCGTTTTGCTTTCAATGAATAATTCAAATAAATGAAGTAGCAAATGATAGGTGTTAATCGACCTTTAGACTAACATTCTTGATCTTTCATCTATCGAAATGTAGTGTAAAGACATTTGGAGCATTGCGAATGTACTTTAATGTTCAAATATTACATGTA
>NC_089751.1:19309634-19312134 GCF_040412425.1 Macrobrachium rosenbergii | reverse complement strand
TCATCCTGTTCGACTGGGTGGTTTTAATAGTGTGGGATTCCGGGTTGCATCCTGCCTCCTTAGGAGCCCATTACTTTTCTTACTATGTGCGCTGTTACTAGTAGCACACTCTTCTTCATGAGTCCTGGAGCTACTTCGGTATCTAGTTTTTCCAGATTCCTTTTTAGGGATCTTGGGATCGTGCCTAGTGTTTCTGTGATTATGGGTACAATTTCCACTGTCATATCCCATATCCTTATTATTTTTATTTTACGATCTTGATACATACCAACTTTTTCTCTTTCTATCTCATCTACTCTGGTGTCCCAAGGCATTGTAACATCAATGAGCAATACTTCTTGATTTTGTCAATCAACGTCACATCTGGTCTAATGGCACATATCACCCTATATTTTCTGATACCGTAGTCCCAGAGGATCTTTGCCTGATCATTTTCTATCACCCCCTCAGGTTGGTGTTCGTACACTTATTACTGCAAACTAGCTGGTGTCTCTTGTACAGGCTCCAGTGGAGGGCTTTTGCTGCTGAATCATGCCTCTTTTTGTACTGGTTCTGTGCAAGCACCGGACATTCGCTTGCTATGTGGTTTATGGTCTCAGTCTTTCATATTGCACTTCCTGCATATGGGTGAGATGTTATTTCCACCTATTGTTCTTTGGACATAGCTGCTTCTCAGGGCCTGATCTTGTGCCGCTGTTAGCATTCCTTCTATTTCCTTCTTGAGCTCCCCCTCTGTAGCCATAGCCATATTTCATCGTTGGCCAGTTCTTCATTCAGTCTCATGAACTGTCCATGCATTGGTTTGTTGTGCCATTCCCCTTTTCTGTTTTTCATTCTCCTGTCTCTGTATATTTCCGGGTCTTCATCTACTTTTATCAGTCCTTCTTCCCAATCACTCCCTGGCCACTCGTCTTCACTGGTTTTCAGATATTGCCCCAGTGCTTTGCTCTTGATGTTGACGCAGTCCTCTATGCTAAGCCCTCTCCCCCAACCCCCTTTTGTATTTTGTGTAGTCTGTCTGCATTTGCTCTTGGATGTAGTGCTTTGTGTATTGTCATGTGTTTCCTAGTTTTCTGGTCTATGCTGCAGAGTTCAGCATTTGTCCACTCCACTATTCATGGGCTGTATCTGATTACAGGTACCGCCCAAGTTTTAATACATTTCGTCATGTTCACAGCTTTGAGTTTTGACCTGAGTGCCTTAAGTCTCTGCATATATTCTTTCCTGATCATGTCCTTCATCTCTTGGTGCTTTATATCCTCTCCTATTCTTCCCAGGTATTGTATCCTGTCTCATCTATGTGTCTGATGCTGTTCCCGTCTAGCTTTATCTCTTCAGTCCTCGTCACTTTGCCTTTTTGCATGTTGACCAAGGCACATTTTTCTATTCCAAACCCCATCCTGATGTCCCCAGACACAATCCTGAGTCTGGATTAGGGTATCTATTTCCTTGACGCTCTTACCATACAGCTATATGTCGTCCATGAACATCAGATGGTTAACTCTGTTGCCTCCTTTATTGAGTTGGTACCCAGTATCTACCTTCTGCAGTACGTTTTTGTCATGGGAATCATGGCTACTACGAAGAGTAGAGGGGACAGTGAGTCGCCTTGAAAGATCCCTCTCCTGATGTTAACCTCTGCTAGTCTTATCCCAGAACTTTTTAATCCTGAAAGAATGACTAAATAGCGAATGGAGTAATTGATAGTTAGATGGTTGTGGTGTGTAGATAACAGGCTTAAAGATGGTATAGTTCTAACAACCTCATCATAAATGACTGGACTAAAATCACAGCGACACCTTCTAGCACCACTTGCCGTAAGGATTATTGTTATACGCCTGTATACCAGCAAACACTGTATGTATGTATGTATGTATGTATGTATGTATGTATATATATATATATATATATATATATATATATATATATATATATATATATATATATATACTATATATATATGTATAATTATATATATCCATATGATATATATATATATATATATATATATATATATATATATATATATATATATATATATATATATATATAATATATATATATATATATATATATATATATATATATATATATATATATATATTTACACAAAAATATATATATATACATGTATTACACAAAAATATATATATATATATGTATATGTATATATATATATATATATATATATATATATATATATATATATATATATATATATATTATGCCACGAGCTGTCTTTATTTATCCCACTTGAATAATGAATTTTTTCCAAGGGTACCTTTGGTAGTTTTTACTCTTCCTTTTTCTCCCCCATTTTTTTTTTTTTTTACTTGAAACGAATTTTGGATTTTCCTAGTAAATTCTATTAACCTTAACCGATAGTGACTGCACAACAATATATACAGTATGTCAGGGAATGTTAGCAGGGTCAATTTATTGGAATCGAGTTCTGTCAGGCCCGCCTATGTTCATTACATTTGCCCAATTTGGCAATTTC
>NC_089751.1:19262134-19304634 GCF_040412425.1 Macrobrachium rosenbergii | reverse complement strand
ATATATATATATACATATATACTTTAGGTATGTATATATCTATGATATATATATATATATATATATATATATATATATATATATATATATATATATATATATATATATATATTTATATATATATATATACACATACACAAATGCAATGATTATTAACTGGGGAATAGCAATGTGACTTTAGACAACGACTTTTTAATTTGAATGAACTTTATGTAATAAACATTCATGTAAAACATTGAGAGTATCAAGAAATTTTATGAAGCAAACGACAGTGATATAATACGGCTGGGTGATGAATATACTGTATGTGGTGTAAAAATGACGAGTTCAATAATTTGAAGTCTCTGTGAAAAATGTTTCGTCGGGAGAGTAGCTCGTCGTGTGTAAAATTGCGCCTAGAAAGGTGTGTGTTATTCGACTAAGGTAATTCATTGGCCTACTGCAATCATTCCTGTTAAAAGTCAGGCATTGAATACTAGCATTGAGTTGTGATTTACAAAGAGTGGATGTTTAATAGAGTGTGAAAGGATTATTATTTGTAGTTAATGAACGCTGGTAAAGCATACTGAGGAGAAACTGCAGAAACCAAGGAGACAGCTTGAATATATATGACAAAAACCAAAATTGAAATATGATCTAATATAGATCTGAGCCAGTTACATTCCCAGGAAAGCTACTGGAAGGTAAAATAATGACCAGCTTTGCTTTGAGAATTCTTGGAGGTAGATTTAATGTGAAAATATATGTTTTAACAAACTTGAATTTCAAGTCAATGGTTCCTTTCGGCTTGTTCCATATTTATCTTCTGAATAATAATAATAATAATAATAATAATAATAATAATAATAATAATAATAATAATAATAATAATAATAATAATAATAATAATAATATTTCAAATAACATCTCTTTGCTATGTAAGAGAACGGCATAATATTATTGCTGCAGATACTGAATGACTACTTTCTTCTCAAGCTCCAGGGAGATGAACATAGATGCCTGGCTATTTTTTCATCAACGTTCGGTATCTGTATAGAAATAATAAATAAATAAATACTGAAAAGTTCCAATATACAACTTATAAAGCTTGTGAAAATTAATTATTCAGAAAAAAATAAAGGAAATGTAAAACCTCCAGTCACTAGTTATTTGAAGTTTGGCTACCGGGACCTTCCACTAGTATAGATAGTAACAATGTTCTTATTTACAAACAGTAATACATAGCTGGTATAGCTAGTGCAGTATCCAGAAGAGATATGGGATATATAACCAGTCTAGTCTAGAAAGTTGGCTATTGCTACTGAATATATTATTTCTCCTTACTTTATTGTATTTTCTTCATGTCCTAAATACTTCTTAAAATTCAACCCACACTAGACCACTGCCATTCAAATGTTTCCTCTTTCTCTCTCTCCTCGATTGTATGAAAAAAAAAAACTTCAAACACGGGTAAAAAAACTACTGTTTCGTACTCCAAGGCACATTCATATTCTTTACTTTTGACCAGAATAATGCTCGTGGCGCTCTGTGGAATCGCCATTAAAATCCACCACTTGGGTCCTATGTTAAATTCCCACTGAAGTGTGTCGCTGTTTCTCACCGGCACAAATGTCACTGAGCTTGTGATCTGTATTTTCGGGTTAGAATGGTAGTAGTACAAAGTAATGAAAAATAAATGTAATTTTCTTTTGAAATGAGATTAAATTCGTCAAAAACAAAAACAATAACAATGCTGAAAAACTGACATTTTTGGCTAATTTTGTGCTTCTTTAATAATTAGTAAATTCTTCAGCGAAATTTCTTTCATATCCGAGGGAGATTTAAACGAACTGATACTCAACTACACGTTCATTAGATATACAATCGAAGTAACTCAGAAGTGACTTATTACCATCTTTTTTCCATAACCATGTAACATTCGAAACCAGTTTTCTGAGAGCTAGAATGATACGGGAAACAAAAGAACAAAAGCCATTATCAACACACAGATAGGGACTGACTATCCCATTCAGATTTTCAGAACGGTTTCAGATTTGTAGTTTGTATTTATTGGAACGGTCGTTGTTAATAAACGCAATATCCGGAGAGATCATAAAATCGCGTGATATGCACTGCCATGCGAAAAGAGGAATATAGGTTTCTGGAATATATGAAGGCAGAGATTATTAATGCAGAGAGAGAGAGAGAGAGAGAGAGAGAGAGAGAGAGAGAGAGAGAGAGAGAGAGAGAGAGAGAGAGAGAGAGAGAGAGGGGTTAACAGTTTAGGTCTTCCTGCCTTAGAAGTTTTATCCTAAATATCTCATGAAAGTTTATAATAATTGTAAATCCTTTTTCCATTTCGTTCATGAATCTTTGTTTTCCTTCTTTTCGAGGTAGATGAAACGACAGCATTTTTCTTTCTTAAAATAAATATAGATTTCAACAATAAGATGTGAAAAAACCTTCAAAGAATCTATTCTAAATTTACACATGTGAAAACGAAATAGTAACTGCAGCTATTACGACAATAGAAATGCAGTTTGAATATGCTATGAATTAATTATATGAAGACATCCGGTAGAAAATGACACCAAAATAACGATTCTAGCAGATTTCACATTCCGACAATATTGAACTAACATGAACTAAAGAATGTATACGAAGGTTTGACACCTATATTTGTAATTGATATATATATATATATATATATATATATATATATATATATATATATATATATATATATATATACATATATACACACACACACACACACACACACACACACACACACATATATATATATATATATATATATATATATATATATATATATATATATATATATATATATAATTATCACGATGTGTACCAAGTACGTGGTTATTGCACAACTAATCACAAAATTCAAAATTTACCTCACTTCAGCCAGATACCTGAACTCTCATAACAATAAGAATTACGAATGAGTACTCTAAAGGTAACAGTGATATCTTAAAAAGTTCATTAATCACATGAAAAATCACACTAAGTTTATCAAGACTAGTGTAAGGTATCAACAATTAAACAAGAAATATACTAGAGTAAAAGGACATCACTCCATCGAACAACTTAACTGTTTCCCTGATCTTAATTCACTTCAGCAAAACTAAAGGAGCAAAAAATGTTTATCACTTTGCTTATGCACACACAATTAATCCTATTCACTGAGTCAATAAATGAAACACTGTTTTTTAAAAATTTCAAATACAAAAATTTATTGTTAAATTCAAAATTTATGATTAGAATTCACAATCTAAAAACTTACTGACACTTGAAAACAACACAAAAATTCAATTAATTCTTGAGTTAAATTATTAAACAAAACTAAATCACAAAAACTTTATCAAGAAATTTAATTAATCAAGCAAAATTTAAACTATCAAGAAGTACTCAAGATTTGAAAAGAAAATCTTAATAAATGAACATTAAATCAAGTATGCAATATGCAATGTTAAATTATTAAGAAATATTTTAAATGCTAAGTAAATAAATAGATCACCAACATAAAAAAAATGTGAATAACCTCAGGAGATTACAAACACAAGAACACACAAAATACATAAAAGATTTATCAACAAAATAATTTCACTTAGGCAAAAATTCTCTCAATATATCTTATTATACCATGGTAATAATAAGTGAAATTTGCTTGGGAAAACCTATGTAAAACACTTGCAGCTGCTTAGATTCACAAAACAGTTTTTTTGTCAGGTGCTGCCACAACCAAATTTTTACACCTTCCCTACAGTCAGATCTCAAAAGCTAAGATTAATACTAGTGACCACAAACATATTACGTTAAAATTACTCTCTTTTGAGGAATGTGAGAGAGAGAGAGAGAGAGAGAGAGAGAGAGAGAGAGAGAGAGAGAGAGAGAGAGAGAGAGAGGGAACCACAGCTAATGGTCTCTCAAATAAGAATGAATAAATCTGAGGATTCAGTATGAAATGAAATACTCAAGTGATGTCATTAAGGCATTATGGTTGCGAGATACAAGGAAACTTCTAGAAGAAAGCAATACATTTTGAACTGCAATCTTACAAAACATGATGCAGTCGATCAGGACACATGCTCTTAAAAGGACATACGTGATCAGAGCCAAGTATGTAAAATTTCGAAATCTTCGTCTTCTTCATGTATGGTACAAAGCTTTTACAGAAATTTAAACACAACTCGACTGTTATTCCCCACCTGCCATCGCGTCACCCAAAACAAAGCACTTCCCTTATCTGAACTGATGACAGATGGCCCATCTGGTCTAAAATTTGAATCTCTCTCTCCTGCTACTATGCTTTTATCAATAATGATATTATTAATTCTAAATTATGCTGTTAAGTTATCTAAAGCATTAACTCTTGAGATCTGATACTACACTACATGCTATATTTCAACAATTGTTATTATTATACATAACATATGATAAATAGAAGAGTAAATATATAAAAATTATAGGAGGATATACATATTAAAAGGCAACATCATGAATATATATATAATATATCATATATATATATATATATATATATATATATATATATATATATATATATATATATATATATATATATATATATATATATATATATATATATATATATATATATTATATTCATTCATTCAGCCTTCAAAAGTCCTTTGTTGGATGTAAGCCTTCCCCAGGTTCCTCCACAGATTTCTATCCTCCGCTGCTCTGTGCCACTGTCGTTTATGTTGGTCTAAGTCATCTTGCCGGCGGGTTTTTTGCCTTCCTCGGTTTCTTGTGGATTCTCAAGGCGTCCAGAAGGTTGTTCGTGATGTCCATCTGTTGTCTGTCATCCTGGCAATGTGTCCTACCCAGTTCCACTTGAGCTTACTGATGGTTTTAAGGACATCATTTACTTTAGTTTTTTGACATATCCATTCAGCTGGTTTTCTATCCTTACAAGTTATATCTAGCATAATTCTCTCATGTGCCCTATGCATTGTTCTTAATTTAAGGAAAAACTTTTTTGTTAGATTCCAAGTTTCGGCCCCATAGGTGACAGTGGGGAGGATACACTGATCATAGACTTTCCTTTTTAAAATGATAGGAATCTTCTTATTTTTTAACACTGTACTGGCTCTTCCAAACATTTGCCAACCAAGGGTTATTCCTCTTTTTATTTCGCTCTCTTTGGAGGCGTCATGTAGAGAGATTCGTTGTCCAAGGTAGATGTAGTGGTCCACTTCCTCAATTTGTTGATTTTCAATTTCAAGTATGTCATCGGCATTTTCAGTGTATTTATTGCTCATGACTTTGGTCTTACGGAAGCTCATGTGGGGGCCTACTGATCCGCTTGCTTCACTTAGCTCAGTGAGCATTTGTTGAAGCTCTTCTTTGGTGGGGGCAATGATAATGATGTCATGAACAAATCTTAGGTGACTTAAGTATTCTCCATCTATTCTTATTCCTTTTCCTTGCCAGTTCTCTCCAGGCAGGCAGTAAACAGTTTAGGTGAGCCTGTGTCACCTTGTCTGACCCCTCTCTTGAGTTGGAATGGTTCTGAGTCCTTGTGGAGGCGAATAAATGATGTTGCATGGCCATAGATGTGATGGAGGACATTGATGTAAACTGAGTCAGCTCCCTGTTCTTCCAGAGCTGACATGACCTCCTCAGTTTCGACCGAGTCAAATGCTTTGGTGTAATCTATAAGTGCTACTACTAGTGGGATTTTATATTCGTTTGTTTTCTCTGTTTGTAGATGGTCAATTGTGGAGTAGCCTCTTCTAAAGCCTGCTTGTTCCCTTGGCTGATTTTCATCAAGGTTACCTACAATTCGATTAGTGATAACTCTGGTCAAGATCTTATAAATAACATTAAGGAGGCTGACTGGTCATTGGTTGTTCATGTCCCTGGGGTCGCCTTTTTTGTAGAGTAGAATGAGGATGGCTTTATTCCACTCTTCTGGCGTTTTGCTCTTCTTCAGACATTGAATAGTTGTGCCAGTCTGACTTGGATTAGCTCATCAGCATCTGTTATTAGGTCCAATGTGATGTTATTTGGTCCCGGTGCTTTCCCCCTCTTCATTTGCTTGATAACAAGTCGCACCTCGCATTAATTTTATTAATGCACAGAACAACTGTGTGAGTGATACAGTTACTGTATATATATGTAAATGTTTAAGGATCGGTCGTACGATGATACCTGCATACTTTATAACAATGCAAACAGAACGAGTGAATGTTTATGAAAGTGATCAAGCGAATGACAGCAATAGCCATTACAAAGCATCCAACCTTCCCTGTCCCTTTACGACGGCGCTCGTCAGTATTACGAAACATAGACTGACTATACATATAGTATTTGGCATCAATAACGTTAAAGTTATCTGCGATCTGATAGCTTTTATACCGTATCTCCATGTATCTGTTCCTTCTATATAATCCTGCTTATCCATGACATCTCTGTACAACCCCATACTGACACCATCAGCACCATCTGATTTAGCCTGACTGTAGGAACCTTCGAGATAATCGACCAGAGCTGAGCCCCCAGAAACGTCATGTACCGAAGCTTTTATCTAGGTCTGTGGTTCCCAACCTTTAAAGTCTCGAAGAACCCCTGTCAGGTCTTTCAGAAGTCCCCGGCACCCATATAACAAAACCAAGTTTACCAGTAATTTGAGCGCCGAAAAATCGCGGCACCCTCAGTCGATCTCACAGCACCCTTTGGTGCCGCGGCGCACCTAAGTGTTGCCCTCAAGTCTAAATGTTTTGGAAAGCATGTACTTAGATACGAACTGAGAGTGATACTGTCGTTTCATAGAGACAATCCATTAAAATTTAGGATGATTAGACATTTCCAGAAACCTTGGGCAGAAAATGATCCTTTTCCAAGAATGATTTACCTCATTTTAAATTAATAAAAAAAAATCACAAGATTTAGAAGAAAAATCTTTAAAAAGTAGTCTTTTATTATTCATTTAATCTTGCATTTATATTTAATACGCACAATTCAACTATACGCAGTTAACATAATTATATTACTAGATAAACTTTTATATCGAGTGCGACTCATGTACCTTAGTAAATTAAACACAAGGGTGCTATAAAAGTAATCAACAACCTTGTTTCATTAATAAAAGAAAGTTTAAAGTGAAGGATCCCGCATTGTTTTGTTATGGCTCCATTCAGAGAATATATATATATATATATATATATATATATATATATATATATATATATATATATATATATATATATATATATATATATATATATATAAATTATTGGAATGCTTGGCAATTTTACTACTGTCAAGAAGAGACCAGAATTTCTCTGAATGGAGCCACAATAAAACAATGCTGGATCCTTCACTTTAAAATTTCTTTTATTAATGAAACAAGGTTGTTGACTACTTTTATAGCACTCTTGTGTTTAATTTACTAAGGTAGATGAGACGCACTCGATATAAAAGTTTATCTAGTAATATAATCACCTGGTACGTTAACTGCGTATAATTGAATTATGCCTATTAAATATAAACGCAAGATTAGGTAAATATGAAAAGAAGATAAAACACAATCTTTTGTATTTAAGCCAAATACATGGTTACATTTCTTACTTGTAAACGGAACGAAACCCCCTTGAATCACCAAGAAAAGTGTACCCAGTGCATGTGAAACGGACGTAACTGTTTATACATACAATTATGAATATGCAAGTACATGCACACGCACCTAACTGAAGAGGAATTTCTTTCACCATTGGTATCATTAAGGTTGCTCTAAGAAAGTTTACTGAAATTTTCATGTAAAACTTTCTCCGTAACAATGGTGGATAGACTAAGACACGAACAAGAAGGTTAAAAGCTGCTCTGGTGTGCACGTCATTAAAACTTAATTATCACCTTTCAACAAGACTAACCAGTGATTACCTTAATTACTGGAATAAATGTATAATATAGTTTTATTACATTATTTTTCCCATTTTGTCTTTGATTCAGTTAATAAATGAGATTAAATTAAAGGCTTCAAACTTAAATGAAATTGGATATTGGCGGGATAATCCAATGAATAATCAACATTCACAGCTCTGTTTAATGAAGTCTTAAATTAGAAAAAGCAAGAACAAAAATGTCACTAATTTATTCAAAACGTGATATAATCGATACTAAAAACTTTTATATAAAAAAATCACATACCAGGTACAAATATTTATTAATTAAGATCGTTCAATTTTTTTCATTTTGTAATTTGCCAGGAATAGTCGACGACCACTTCCAATGTGACTATAATTCCTCCAATACCATTTTTCGAGTAGTTCTCAGTTGCAAATCAATGAACCTCTAATTTGATCATAAAATCCATATTAAGATTATTCATATCTCATTCACGTTTATTGTTTTTGTCTAAGTGCAAATACAGGCAACAATGAATTTTCTTACAAATTGTCTTGAAAACACCCAACAAAATGTGTGGAATGATACCCAGAATATTCTACGTTTTATTAACTAACATTTATCCACATATTTATAATACTGGTACATGGATGCAGCTATTTTCTATTTTATTGTCTCTCAATATTTTAAGGCAGTGTTTGGCTCCACTTTCTTGTACATATTTATCTTTACCGTCATTTTTCTCTTATTTTCATATGAGCAGTTTTCACATACAAGTCGGATATTGGGACGAGTATTAATTAACTCCGGAGAAATGTTAGTTTATTTATATCTGTTGAATTTTAATAAAGTATCTACAAACTAGATCCAGTGCATGCCCTATTTATATTCGCAATATGCTAACAGGAATCGATTTGGAATACTAGTTGATGGTGAATCATTTTGAATTGAATATGTGTGTAGCTAGCTTAGAGGTTTTTTTTTATATTTTAAGAGAGAGTATACTTAAAATACACTATTTACCAGAACTTTTCTCTTATTCGAAATCTATAAATCTCTCTTTTCTTCTTCGGAAACAGGTAATTAAACTGTAAAAGCGGAAGATATCAATAAATCTGCTATATAGGTGGAGGGAAACGATCAAAACCACGCCTAAAAATAAATGATTAAGTCCCTGACTGAAGCATACTCGATATCAAGTGATACATACTACTATGAAACAGCTATCTTTTTTTATTTTTTATTTCCTTATTTTTTCACTCTCCCTTTACCCATTCGTTTACTGTAGAGGGGTCTTTACTTAACATGATTTGATTTTGCACTGTGCTGTTTATCTTTTCACATAATTGAAAATAATACAAAAATTCCCTACATTGTATTTGTATAAAAATTAATCAAAACAAATATGCATCAATATTCTATCTGTAGCTGGCAAGTAGAACATGTATAAAGCGATACTTAATTGCAAATACAACTTCTCCCAGACTCCTGTTGAAGTTTAAACTTTGAGCTATGTAAATACTCTTCCAGAAATTCTGAAATTGTTTGCTAAAGTTTATTTATTTCCTTTGACAACTTCCATAAAACTTATTTTCACTCGAAGGTTTCGCCGAAGTTTTGGTTTTAGCTATCTTATAACAGTATTTATACAGTGTAAAATAAGCGATTCTCATCATTCAGTTTTTTTTTTTTAAAGGATGCTGATAGTTATTTGAATGATGATATTATGAAAATGGAAACCACTTTTTTTTTCCAAAACACCACTAATGAAACTCAAACGATTCTGTAATGTAATTTCTCTTTGACATTCTCACTAAAAATATTTCGATAAAATAAAGAAAGCTGACAGTAAAGGGAAAACGATGTTTAGAAAAAAAAATGGAAGATGCGGCACGTAAATATTCTGGCGTATTCGAGTTTTTCTCTGGCACGCGTGACAGAAGTGCATTCATCTTAGTCCAGTATTATTTAAGATTATTTTTCTTATCGTATTTCTGCCAACCCTTACCTCGTTCACAGCAACGTTACCTCGCTACCATTCTCCTCGGTATGCTAATTTGAATCACACAATATGTACAACCTACCATTAAATTGATATCTGTGTTACCAATATTCAACAGCAAATTCAGAGAAACGTTACCAAACTTGTGTATTTTAACTAATCAAATTTATCCTTTAATGAAGATGAAATATTTTATCGTACACCACGTTCCATGTCACCCGCCTGTTTTGGATTTACCACGAAAATTACATAGTACTGCCCTAACTTTGGCAAAATTATTTTCATTACTCCGTCAAAGTTTCGTACTATTTTACCTCATTCCCCTGTTTATTTGAGAAGCACGAGACATGAGCTGATTCAAGTTTCTAACTTTCTTACTTTCAGAGTTCTGCAAGTTATGCAATATCATTATTTAAGAGGGAACATATGACGTCTACACATCTAATGACAGTCCTCCAACATAAATTTCTCACTCCCAATGTATGATGTGAATATGTGTGTGCGTGCTTGTGCATGTGTATGTATGTATGTATGTATGTATGTATGTATGTATGTATGCATGTATGTGTGTGTATGTGTGTGTATATATATATATATATATATATATATATATATATATATATATATATATATATATATATATATATATATATAATGAGAAAAAATTATATTTTGATTATATAAGAAACACTCAGAAATGCTTTACTTAAAAATTATATTACATCTGAAAGATTAAGTGAAAATAAATAAAATTTTATATCAAAAGCAAAAAATAAACTAGCAGTAAACAATCACACACTATTTACACGTTCCGGTCTCTCATATCTTACCAAACAAATTCTAGTAACATTAACTATTGAAGTGATGAACTGGAAGAGCAAATCTCTCCTGCAATATTTGTCATCAATAAATGGCGAGCTGAGACGTCTTGGATTTCTCCTAATCCTTTTTGTAGAGAAATAAAATTTAATATTCTCTTCGATCCCTTCTTTTTACTGAAATGACAATGTCAGCCTACGTACAAGACTCGTAATTCTAATGCTTATTTTCCCTTTTACATAAATATCTGGGGTAAAAACACTTCAGAAAAGTTACCGAAAAATGACTGGTTCGATATCTGACAACCACTAATATATGTGAAGAATTACGTTCATGCCCCTAACAGCCTGCCTTAAAGATATTCAAGGCAACTTGCAATATTTTTCCTTTTTCTTGTGTGGTGTGTGATTGTTTACGGCTAGTTTATTTTTTCTTTTAATAGTATATTTTAAATATTTTCACTTTATCTTTTAGATGTAATATAATTTTTTAAAGTAAAGCATTTCTGAGTATTCTTACATAATCAAAACAATTTTTCTCGTTATTACCTGAACAGTAATGCAGACTTGAAATTCACGCAATTTTTTAAGAAAACTTCCTCGTCTTGATCGTATAAAAAACAGTATTGTTAGATGGTCCTGATGACTGTTACTATCGTCATTTTATATATCTTATAAATATAAAATGGAAAAAACGTAAAAACAAACAGAACGCAAGAAAAAAATTCTACAAATGCAATGAAATCTTAGAGAATTTTTATGAATTGCCTAAAATTTCAAATCAGGTTTCCTTATATTCAAGAGCAAGTAACTGGGAACATTTCTCGGATGCAATCATTGCTTCAAACGGACAAAAACCTCTCCACTGTGAACCGTGTTCCGAGGAAATGCAATAAGTAAATTGCTCAAGGATTTATTTCCTATCCGGACGCTCTTTTCCTAGAAGATATTCCTGCAGTCCAAATGCCATAATGATATCAAGGGAGACGAACGAGTATCCAATAATCCACGTGAATTTCCGTGGGAATATAGAAACGTTTCTCGTTTCGTGTTGCCGAAACCCCACTGTTACCCAGCGTCATATTTCTCGCATTTGTCATTCCATTGGGCGTTGTAAGTGTTATTCGATTGCCCGGACACTCGTGGGATTATGTTCGTGGAGCAAATGAAATGACAAATAACTCTGTGGGATATTATCTGAAGCGGCGAACACTCTTTGTACGAATATGTACCTGGCCTTTACATCGGAAAATTCACTAGAATATCCGCAATGTATTACGTGATTGTGAGAACCATAACAGCAAAACGATATAAGGTAAGGACGTAATTTCCCATAACTAAAATCAGGGTTAGAGAAACTAAATCTTACAATGACAGAACGTCGTCAGCTAGAATACGCTTGCCATATTTTTTTTCTTGGAAAGATATTTTTTCAGTATGGAAATATTTAAAAGAGGCCTTGCCTTCAACACACTTCGATTATCATTTAGTACACAACAGTTTAGTCTCGGCCTTACAGTGATTAATTTCTAAATTTTTCAACAGCGATTCTGGGCGGGGTACTGAATGTTCTCCAACAGCAGTACTTTAAGAATATTTTGTATATTTTCTTTTGGTTGCATATTTTGGATGCAACTACTTGAAATCCATTATATTCTTATACGAAGATGATTTACAGAATCCGAATTCTTAATCAAGAAAGAAAACAAGGCTAATATATCAATCGTAATATAATTATCAATATGAATACAATTGTATATAAAAGATATGATAACATAGGTACACATGGTGATGATAAACACGAGAGGTTATGTATTTTCATGGAGATGATGTAGGTTATATGACAACTCACGTATAAAAGATAAGCAATCACAATTTTTGGGGTATTTTTCCTAAATGGCAAAGAGATTTTACTCCTGAATTTATTATAAAAAAAAATATGAAAACTGACAAGTGTGAGGTACTTACAGAAAATATTATATATTCACGTTGCTAAATGTTCAGCATCATCATCACCTCCAACGCCGAGAGACTCAAAGGGACTCTGTGTACTTCCGCTACTCAAGTCTTTCCTGTGTTCAAAGCTCCAGTCACCCCAGGCTTCCCTTCTCACAGGTTCTAGAATTCAAGAAATTAAAGCGATGAAAAATTACGTTGTTTATGCACATTCATAATTTATCATTGAAACAGATAGATATCATCTGGCTAGGAGACTAGGACACTTATAAGACCTTGCTTCATTTCTATAAAAAAAAAAACATGAGTTAGACCTACAGAAGCGATAAACGATTGTGATATTAAAATGTTCAACATAATATCAAAATATTTCCGTACGAAAGGAATAATTACGATAAGCTACGTTCAAGAAAAAACTATAAAAGTGAAATTGTTTAAGAAAGCGTATGAGTGTTTGTGTTTTCGTGTACATATGTTACAGAGGATTTAAGTACATCTTTCTAAAAAGGATTATATAAAAACTTTATTTTTTTACAATATGAAAACTTTCTCAGGATATTTTTTTTAACCGTTAAACCAGAGCACGCTCATCTAATGCCGGAAAAAAGAGGTTGCATCGATATACTCTTGACATCACTTGCATGAAAGGAACGCTTATACTGAATAGGTGAATTGGTCCTTTTGTGTAAAACATATGAGCTATTTATGCATTTCTAAACATTTATCTTCAAATAAGTTTTGGATTAATGTCAAATAACACTGTCTGCCCATTAAAAAAAAGTGGTGGAAATTCAAGTGTTCTGGAAAGTATTGATCCTCAAAAAAAAAAAAAAAAAAAGGCATCTTAATCTAGGGATTCATGGACTCCTCATCTAAAGTGGAATCTTAATTGAAACCTATAGAAAACAGCGATGATTTCCACCCTCTACATCTCGTCTTAGATCAAAACTTAATCTTGTAACTTTATAAGCAGAGAATATTTTGGTGTAAAAATGTTGTACGTTTCATCACAATCCCGGGTCCTAGACGAGAACCAATCTCATCAAATGGGCATAACATGATGGGGACCAGAAATATTGTAAAATGAAGTAAGAAATTTTCGTGGACGAGAGAGAGAGAGAGAGAGAGAGAGAGAGAGAGAGAGAGAGAGAGAGAGAGAGAGAGAGAGAGAGAGAGAGAGAGAGAGAGTTTAAATGTATGTATTTTTTTTAAAGCAAAACAGTATTTGTACACCAAGGAGTTCTTTCCCAGGAGATTATGTGGGTGTTTATCTGAACATCAGTTTTAGCTTCCTGTAAATGAAAACTATTGCGCCGGCCTTGTCTGTCCGTCCGCACTTTTTTCTGTCCGCACTTTTTCTGTACGCCCTCAGATCTTAAATACTACTGAGGCTAGAGGGATGCAAATTGGTATGTTGACCATCCATCCTCCAATCATCAAACATAACAAATTGTAGCCCTCTAGCCTCAGTAGTTTTTATTTTATTTAAGGTTAAATTTAGCCATAATCGTGCTTCTGGCAACGATAGAGGATAGCCACCACAAGCCGTGGTTAAAGTTTCATGGGCCGCGGCTCATAAAGCATTATACCGAGACCTATTTTTCGTGGCCTTGATTATACGCTGTACAGAAAACTCGATTGCGCCGAAGAACCCTCGCCGCATTTTTTTTCTTTTTTTTAAATATATAATTTTAATAATGCGCTAAAATAACTGAAATATAAGTGGCACGTTTACTCGTCAAGAGAACCTAGGAACTCTTGGTGGCATATGGAAGCTTGTTCTTTGTCATGAACTTTTAAATGCTTACCATGGTTTTTTTTTATTGACTGTTTAAGCCTATCAGCTAACTTGTTATACACAAATTGGGATAATGATAAAATATTATAGATGATTTTGAAAGAACTATGGGTTAATGGTTTGCTTTTTTGGGGGGAATGAAGAATATGTATGAAAACTAGGAAAATAGCCTCTTAACTTTTTTTTAATTCTTTAATATTCGTTACTGACCAAAAGATGATCATATACCTATTTTTCCGTAATTTCACGAAAAAATATGAGTATGAAATACCTCTTAGTGAATAAACAACAGTTATATTAGTAGCGAGCGTATGTTTATTTTCATGAAATGTCGATACCTGACTAGTAATTTCATGTTAATTCTTCTTCTTCTTCGTTTTAACGTGCTTTTTCCCATTTTTATATGGGGTAAGCACGATGCCTTCTTTTTGAAGGACTTTGATTTGGCGTTGGGTAGGCCGTAGCCTCGATCGGCTGCCCTGCCTGACATCGCTTAGACCCCGGTAACGATGTGTACGTGTATCGTACCAATCCCCAGCTCCCTTTCTCCCAGTAGCGAGGAGAACTGGGCGGTTAGGTCGACAGTTCGAGACGTGTGAGGTGTCTGCTATGTTTTTAGATGTTGGAGTTGCTCTGTTTATGTGTGTATTAGTCTGTAACACCCATTTGCTTTCAGCAAACCTATCCATTGATTACATACGTAATCCCGGGGTGTCTACACGGATAGGGTAATTTCATGTTAATACCTGGGGATATTATGTCCGACCCTAGTACTTCTTGAGGCAATTTCGAGTTTCGGAGCATCTAGGTTTTGATATATTTGTAATTTTTTAATTTGATATATACTTGAAATAATTCGTACTTTTAATGTACTGACAAATTATTTTTAAAATCTAATGGCTATTCGGTATACCACGCAAACTAGAACAACTTTCAAGCGAGATGATTTGTACGAATGCCTCTGACTGTAGTTCAGAGAGCTAAAATGTTGTATTTCTTTGATAAGCACTAAATACATACATAGTATTTAATACGTAAATATAAATACAGTATATATATATATATATATATATATATATATATATATATATATATATATATATATATATATATATATATATATATATATATATATATATATATATATATATTTATTATATATATATATATATATATATATATATATATATATCTGTATATATGTATATCTATATATCTATATCTATATATGTGTGTTGTTGTGTGGTTATGTGTGCATGCGTATGTGTGTCGCGTATTTAATTATGTATATTTCACTAGAAGTTATACAGTATTTAGTTGCCTATCTAAATGTTAATATCCTTGCAAATGCACTTACACTTATTGTTATCCGCTATGTTCAAACTCGTTTTCATATATGTGCACCTGTTACTTACCTCTTATTTATTATAAACCAGACCTAAATTCTTATGAAAGTAACCGTTATAAATGTATATATTTCTTTATATATGACTGTGTTAATGTGCCTTAAATATAGAGTTGAAGATACTTAAAATAATTTGTACCTTTGCACTCATTTGCATTAATGTTATGCTTCAACAAACTTGCATATGATTATAAGTGAGTTAATTGCTTTCACCCTCAGCATCTCTCCCCAAATGATTAGAGTTAATTTAGATGCAAATGGGGGAATATCATGTATTATCCAGGAGAGATTTCACCAAAGGAGTAAGGGGTTACGTTTCTGTGTGAGAAAAAATCGTATTCATGTCTTTCCATTATGTAATATAATAACCTTAGCGCATATTTCATTCATTATTGATCTTAAATATCACAGTATGGATGCTGTCCGGCGTATGTGTACCTTCTTTCAAAAAGGTTACTGGTGTCGTTTATTTACGACCTCATAATAATTGTTCTCATCATAGGAAGCAACTCTTACATTAAAGACTGTCTTATACATTTAATGTAATCTATTGTGAGACGGTGTTCATGACTTTTGAATATGATTTTTGAATATGTGGAAAGCAACAAAGAAATTATGATTCCAGATTCAGTGTTCGTCTGACGAAACCAATCAAGCATAATGGGATATGGAAGAGTAATTTCTGAAGTCGAATCTCCAACTACAGTTTTTAAACAAAGGAATGATGCGTGTTTTATTACTTCAACTTAATTTGTTTGTACAATCAGCAGCTTTACTCTGTTACCTTTTTATTTTTTGTCCAATAAGGATATTTTTATAGAGAGGGCTCCGATAGTTATCCAAAAATTATTTACTTCTTAATGGGGAAGTCTACTTGATATCATACGTGTTGAGTGCAATCTATTCGTAATGATTCAAGTTTTGTTTAATGCTCATTTAGAGAAAATACTTGGAAATACATATGTATGTATGTGTGCATGTATATATAAAAAACAATATACACTAAGACAAAGTAAGAAAAGGTACAACAGTACCTTAAAGTAGCATGAAATACTCTTAAACTTGGATATTTTCTGACTATGTTATTAGTCACTCTTAACATGATACAAAAATTATATCAGCACTTGAGCAATTCCTAACTTCTTGGACAGCACTAGATGAAGCACCTTACACTTAGTTAAAAAGAAAACTTGGAATCGAAAGAAATGCTAAACATTTTCATTAATCATAACGTCACTTATAGAATTACGAAAACTGCCTTCGTTTTGCGAGAGCTCAATGTTATACCAGTCTACACCAACAACGGATCCGTTCCTAATCTCAACTGAAGTTAGTAGGAATGCCATAAAAAGTACGTTCGTCTTATCAGCCTTGTAAGTTTGGACCAAACCAAGCTCTTCCTTAATATGAACAGTGTGAAAGTGTTGCCCTAGCTTCCATCAAGGTCAACATCACCAAAACTAAGATTATCCACTAATATCTAAATACCTAATTCCATGATGAACCTCAACTTAATTTTCCAACAATCTGAGAAGACTTATGGCTGCATAACCTTTATTTCTACGAAGAACATCTTAGTGTTTTCTATGTCCCGTACCTGTCGTAGTTCAGTTAATTTTCAATTATATTGATGTTGGTTTTCTTACTGATTATACTATAAGATTCCTTTTGGCATGTTTATTAGTGAAATATCAATAGTTCGTTCAGCTTTCGTGGCTTGTGTGTTTTTCATGGTCGTCCATATTAAATATAGTTATTGCTTCTAGCACTTGATATAACAACATGCTCAAGAAATTATTTTGTATTTCTCCATTCAAATTATTCCTGTCAACACAAACAACCATATCTATAATAATCCTATTTCTCATGACTATCTCCTTACTCCCCAAGTACACTCATCAAACTATAAAATATTTTTGAACAGAAAACTAGCTCCTGAGCTTCATAAAAATAATGTATCTCTTTCCTTTTTCCGCTCCAAATTCATTTCAGATGCTACACGTGAGCACCAGAGGTAAATTTCTTCCTCAAGACATCACTCATCCATGATGACTAGCGAGTATATTCTCGTAAACTTAACTGAACCTCATGGCCAACGACACCTTGAGTGTTTCTACCCATACCATTTGGAGTTTCTTCCATATATATAATCAAAAGAATGGTCAGAACGAGTTATGAAGAATCGAATATAAAACCTGTCGACCAAGTATTTTCTAAAGAGTTGATATATATATATATATATATATATATATATATATATATATATATATATATATATATATATATATATATATATATATATATGTGTGTGTGTGTGTGTGTGTGTGTGTGTGTGTATGTATGTATGTATGTATGTATGTATGTATGTATGTGTATATTTGTATATATATATATATATATATATATATATATATATATATATATATATATGTATATATATAGACAAAATCTACAAATGAAAGGCATTTCAACTTCTTGTCCTTTACTTAACAGACTGAAGAAATATAAAAATAAATTTACAAAGAAAACTCATATAAATGACAGATGGGGATTACAAAGAAAAAAATATATGTACCTGGAATCCAACACAATTGAAGATTTAATAGACCTACCAAAACAGGGTTAAATATTTAAGAGGTTTTACAATGGATTCGGCCCAACGGCTCAGAAGCAGGGACAGGACAATTAAAAGATTATACATGGAAGGTGACTGACCACCAAATAATGTTATAAAAGTACAACTCAATAGTTCTCCTTTTGGTAAACAACAATTTTTGCAAGGTGAACATTTTTACCAAAAAATAAAAATATATTAAACATATGAATACACAGAAAATATATATAAGGTAATTAATTTCTAATTAAGTCAGTGGTTTTATCTTTTAGGTCATTCTTGAACATTTTACTAATACAGGAGTCCAAATGATACATGCCAGGACTAAGGTTAAAATTACAACTGGAAGCAAGCTCTATAATAGCGGATTCTAGAAGACTTCGTGAAGAGAAATCTTTCGATCTGGTAATCACTGAACTTTCAGTACAATTTATCCTGTGAGAGTTTTCACTTAAATGAATGAATATAGCATGGATGTTTGCCCAGTTTTGACAGAATACTTATGCTGTTTAATCCATACTTCTAAATCCTTGCTAGATTGGACGATATAAAAAGAGGGGCAGTCCAAACATGGAAATTTATATATTATGCTGTTGTTTTCCTTAGGGCTACTTTTTATTAACATTCCTTTTAGTGTGTTATTACAGGAAAAAACGAGGTTTGACATTATTATACAGCGTAGTGCTGTTGTAATTTTAACCTTAGCCCTGGCATGTATTATTTAGACCAGTATATTAGTAAAATGCTCAAGAATGACCTAAAGGATAATATCACTGACTTAATTACAAATTAGTTACCTTATATATATTTTCTATGTATTCGTATGTTTAATATATTTTTATTTTTTTGTAAAAAAATTCTCCTTGCAAAAACTGTTATTGTTTACCAAAAGGAGAACTATTGAGCTGTACTTTTATAACACATTTTGGTATTCAGTCACCTTCCTCGTATAATCTTTTAATTGTCCTGTCCCTGCCACTGAGCTGTTGTGCCTAATCCTTTGTAAAACCTCTTAAATATTTAACGCTGTTTTGGTAGGTCTACTAATTCTTCAGTTGTGTTGGATCCCAGGTACATATATTTTTTTTTTATTTGTAATCCCCATCTGCCATTTATACAAGCTTTCTTTGCAAACTTATTTTCATATTTCTTCAGTCTGCTAAGTAAAGGACAAGAAGTCGAAAGGCCTTGCAGTACTCCACTGTTTCTCTTTCCTTCGTGGATTTTGTCTTTATTTATATACTCATCACGTTCCATATTTTCGTGATTCAGTTACACTTACATAAATACATACATACATAATACACACACACACACACACACACACACACATATATATATATATATATATATATATATATATATATATATATATATATATATATATATATATATATCTTTGTGTATGTAAGTGTGTGTGTGTGTGTGTGGGCATGTTTGTATGCCTGAGTAAAGTCATATATAATCATAATCATCTCTCTCTCTCTCTCTCTCTCTCTCTCTCTCTCTCTCTCTCTCTCTCTCTCTCTTTCACACGCACATCAAGATTTTGCTTATTTCTGTGTAATCACTCCATCTAATTTCCAAATTCATGGCTTGTTTATTATTTCCCTAGTGCACAAATCCTTTGAAGGAAATCCTCCTCAATTACCTGCATTTCCCAAAGGAAAATCATTCTATCCTTTTGTTTGTCTCCCGAAATTCAGTATCGCACGGACCTTCATTTTGTGTCATTTCTTTTTGTTCGTTTCCTCCCCAGGGTTTCTGTCTTGCAGGATATTTTCAATAGTATCTTCTAATACCACAATCTTTTATAAAAATCTCCAATATGTCCGTGATTAAAAAATATATATTTAGTGTTTATTGGTTTTCGTGTGTCATAACTGTTCTCGTAATTCTGGTAGCCTCTTTGAGTATAATATCTTTTTCCACTAACCCCTGGGATGCAAAGACTGCTTATTCATTTCAAAATCATCCAATAATTAACGCAAAGTTTAGAAATCCTTTTAATTTCCTAAGGTGAATACTTAATAAACTGAAGTATTAAAAAGAGAAAGGGAAATATTAGTTTGCAAAACAAAGATGGAATTAAATATCACAACTCATTTATTTCCTATAATGTTCTTCATTTTGTCAAAGTTCACTTATAAAATACTTACCTTTAACAAAATCTCTCTCCCATTCTCTCTCATACACACACATATATAATATACATACATACACACACACACACACACACACACACACACACACACACACACATATATATATATATATATATATATATATATATATATATATATATATATATATATATATATATTATATATATATATATATATATATATATATATATATATATAAATATTACATATATATATATCATTACATAAATATATATATATATATATATATATATATATATATATATATATATATATATATATATATATATATATATATATATATATATATATATATATATATATATATATATATATATACCAATCAGTAATTTAATGTATTAGCAATCAGTAATTTAATGGGTGATGCTTACACATTTGACCCAAAAGTAAACTGAACGCTGTTTTCTGATTGCATGCTGCTATAGGTCTGAAAACGTCCTTTCGCTATATACAAACATGTATAGGGGATTTATTGCAAAAACCTCACCACAGCAAATACAACACACTTGCCTGTCCTACACATGAAAAAACAATAAACAAATGGGCACATATCTCTTTCTATGCACAAGTTTTAATGTGTTCACTTTTCATTATTCATGCAATAAATTATTCAACCAATAAATCCATCAGCAACACAAACACTAGCCTATAAAAACCTAACCAATATATCCTTTGTCAATATATTGCCCTCACTTGCACTGTTTATGATTTCAGCCATTTTTTTCCTAAACTCTCTCTCTCTCTCTCTCAAAATCCCACCCATAAAAAGTCCTCTTAAACTCTTTCGCTGTGTCTCTTTCTATGCAAAAGATCAGTCATATAAACCAGGGCAGTGTCTTTCGTGCCAGCTTTTCTATCGCTTGGGTTATTCTTATTATTTTACCTTTCTCTCTCCATTACTTTTGATATATATATATATATATATATATATATATATATATATATATATATATATATATATATATATATATATATAAAATACATAGTTATATAGATATATATACACATACATACATATATATATATATATATATATATATATATATATATATATATATATATATATATACATATATATATATATATATATATATATATATATATATATATATATATATATATATATATATAATAGCTAATTATTTTTCATTCTCTGCTTAGGTCAGTCGGTTAATGTGCGTATATGGTTACAGTTTTCCTTGAACTTCTCTCTCTCTCTCTCTCTCTCTCTCTCTCTCTCTCCACGTCTTTTCATTCTTTGTTTTGGAGGCGTAAGTCTATCATATGCTGTTTTTCCTGCGATTATCTGTGCCCACTGTATTAGATTTCCTGGAACCTAGTTTCTCCCTCTATCTCTCTCTTTTCATTATTTTGATACAAATGATTTTTATCGGAAAACGTTGGATCAAAAGATTCAAGTATTTGTTTATACACACACACACACACACACATATATATATATATATATATATATATATATATATATATATATATATATATATTTATGTATATATGTGTGTGTTTGTATGGTTTTATATAAAAACTGTACTGTGCCACGGTAAAATGTCGTAGAATTTGAAGAATAATTTCCATTGCACTTATGTTTTTTGGTTGCACTTATTAGAACAAAAATTTTTCTTAATTCTTTTTTTTTTTATCTAACCGTGTCAGTTAATATTTACAGAACGTGTGACTAAAACCTTCATGGAAAAACATTAGGGCTATTGAAATTTCATGTTATAAGAAATGGAATGATAATATTTTTTCTTCTCAAACACGTTATGAATAAGTCAACAGTAGCTCATAAAATTCACATATATACATTATAAACTCGTTACAGTTGTTCAAAATTGCCTCTTCGCTGACATATAATACTAACGATTTTGAATTGTGAAATTTAAGTTGGCAGTTTCCGAGTTAGACCTCGTAATCGCCATAATGAGCCTGGGGCATTATGTCAATTTTCTTAATGCATTAAATTACAGTTTCAAGAGCTGACTTCCCGGGAAAATTTCAAACTTCCTAGATGCTAAACTGAAAGACAAAACATTTCAATTTATTTTTTCTGTTCTTTACATAATCTAATAATGTTATATTTAAATTGTTTTTTTCAACTTGGGACTTTGAAGAGTGAATACAACACTTATTATGAGAAATAGAAAGTGACATGAGAGAATTGAAATGTGAAAACGGAGCAACAGACGCCGGATAATGATAGCAAAACCTATAAGGAACGAAATTAAGGATGTTTAAAAGAAAGATTTTAATATTAAAAAATAGATGGAAATTAATAAAAAAAAAAAAAGCTCATTGTGGAATGTGAATCGCTGCTTACATACAGACGAAAAATACCCATAAATTATTATGCAATGACAACGTTCTCTTAGATATTGGTCTTCAGATCAGTAAACTGTCTTGGTTGGAGGGGCAGATCCCATAAGTTCATACCAGGCCTCCAAACCATGTTTTCCGCCTTACCAAACTTGAGGGGAAGGGCTGACTTGGCAAGAGGCCGGTTTAATCTAAACTACCAAACCCATCAACAAATTTTAGAAACAGATTCTAGTCAGTTCTTGGTTGGGTGACTGCCATGAAATGTCAGACTCCATCTGCGCGTTATATTTACCCATATTCTTATCGATGCTTACAAAGCATTTCGAAAAATAGGCTCTACGTTATCGATGGTGGATTATGTAAGTCCGGCAACGGCACTGTATTTCATTATGACCGAGTTTTCAAAACGAAGTTGACTTGAGATTATTGGTTTTTATAAAACTGGGTGATAAATTACGTAACATTAAGACTGCTTAACTGCTATAATAAGTATATTTTACTTCGTCATCCCTTTTCTATCAACTGGTGGATACGAGGAATTTGGTGATATATGTCCTCCCCAAAGGAAACGATATTGTCAACAATGGGTCTGGTTGCGTGCAAATAATATCCAGTTTACTTGCCTGGCCATAGTGCTTTAGTTCGCGTGCAGACACACCCACATACACGACCATTCCCAAGATTGCAATGGAAAAGTCATTGTTGTGAGACTCGGTGCATGCAGGATCCAGAAACTGTATTATAACTTGGAAGCGATATTCAGCTTTGTGGAAATTTTACTTATCTTGTGATTGCGGAATAGCGTTTCTGTTTTTTAAAGGTCATCGTCGGAAGGGTGCAATTTTAATATAGTTTTTTTTTAACAAACAAGAGTTTACTAACATCTTGCAAGAAGGTACAGAGCGTGGTAATGACCAACGAATTAAACAACGTTGCTAAATGGTCATTATATAACTAGGAAATGAGCAAGAATAAATGTGTTAATGTTACTGGAAATTAAATGAGTGAAGGTTACAGCCCTTAAAATGGATCGAACTCGCACATATGATGCTTAGAGTTTTAAGCAGACAGACTTAACAAGTACACCATGAGAGAAATCTTTGTCTCCCTTAAGGAAATCATTGCCAGTTATATACCACTGTCGGCTTCAAACATACTTGTATAAAAAGCCCTTTTATGAGCGCCACTAAAGCTATTTAATTTTTTTGTAATATATATGAAAGTTGAGGCAACTGGCAATTAAATGAGGAAACAAGCTTCAGCCTTCAGTCAGCTGGATATGGCAAGTAAATATCTGCGGTCACAAGCACCTAACTTTACCAACCACACCATGGTAGAAAACCCGATCAAGAGAAAACATTGATTTCGCGTCATACTGGGATCTAGGATTAGGATCGTTGTTGTGAACTCTCTAAATATGGATCATTTGTAGTTATCTCCACGATCCTTTCTAGTTTATCTCAGTATCTTGGCCCCAAAGCAATAAACGTGAAAAGCAAGCGAGTAATACTTGATATTTTGTTCTCTATAAATGGAGAAATATATATTTTCTTGGACTATTTTGGAAATAAGTGGTCAAAAATGAATTAGCTGCCACTCAACCCGTCACTGCAAGACGAAGCTCAAATTCCTGAAAATTAAGGTCGATAAGAAAACGAGAAGTGAAGGCGATTCTCTGTGCATTTCTATGATTAGCAAATTATTATATAATTCATACTGATAAAATTAATGTCAGGAGAAGCTATTCCAATCCGAGAGGAATTAAGCATATCAATAGCTGTGAAGTGAGAACAATGGTCGTGGGTAGTTCCATTTCCTGCTCTTTGCATAGCCTATTGCTCTGGCGTTTAAAGAATAAGATCACAGCAACAGCTGTCAAATATATCTAGATGTCTGCAAAGTCCACTTAATTCGTTTTCTGCAGTTTGAATGGTCATTCGTGGAACAGAAGACACAATCTACCGAATGTTTATTTATCTGTTTTTCAGTAAGTCAAAATGTGCACAATGCTTAATTTACTAGGAACTGGATGCTTAAGACAAACGAATGACACAACAGAACCACTCCACAAGGCAAGGTCTATATAGTGAGAAAGGTAGACGTGAAATACAATCCCATATGCTTTTGGTTCAATGAGTAAACAGTGTTTTAAAGCATATTTAAAAGGTTCTTAAATTTTCTTCGCATCTTATTTGTTCCTCAAATTTTAATTTTCTCTCCTGTATAAGTGCACACACACACACACACACACACACACACACACACACACACACACACACACACACATATATATATATATATATATATATATATATATATATATATATATATATATATATATATATATATATATTATTATATGTTTATATATATATATATATATATATATATATATATATATATATATATATATATATATATATATATATATATATATATATATACATTTATACAGGGAAGAAAATTAAAATTTGAGGAACAAATATAGATTGTCTATAATGGAATAGTAAAGCAGAGATTTGATGCACTTTAGCTTTTAAAAGATCATGAGTTAACTGGACATAAAACTGGCCAAGTTCTATGGAAAGTGTACTGTATTTTTGGCTACAAATTGGTTTAGTATACAAAAAGTGTCATCGCTAGAATTTTTTGAGTGTATATGTGCGCAAATTTATTATCATAATTACCTTTATTCAAAATGTAAAAGAACTGGCCTAAAACGCCATTAATTTGCAAGCTTAGTCGGAATAGAATAGCCGCATGTTGAAAAAAAAAAGAAATAGAAAAAAGGAACTAGCAAAGGGTGACAAACAAGTGAAACTTGATAAAGCAACAAACAAGTTACTTTAACATATACAGTAATAATAACATCACTACAACACAGAAGCAAATAAGTAAATGGAGCATTGTAATTTACGGTACTTTCAAAAACACGTTCTACAAGCAACTTCCTAGCATAACAGTAAAAGGAAATAATATATTCCACCAATGGCTACGGTGACGAAGTAACATCTGTGTGCAATGTGGCTGCCGATGCTCTGGGGTGTGATTTGCACTCAATAATTCATGAAGTATAGTTACTAAAGGTGCAATGGGAAGTATGCTGTTGAAAGAAAATACTTGTGGAAGATGGTTAAACATATATTTTCACCACGTTGGCTTGAATCTTCAAATAATCGAGTGATGAAAATTACTGAAAGGCTGCCAACCGATAAAAGTACAACGAAAGTCTGAAGCATATCATAGTTTCTGTACACCAAAAGACATTGTAAACATTAAGTACCTTTATGGCAGCACTAAATGTGATACTAAGTACCGCCGAATATTGTCAATATTGGATACTTTACTTGTTACGGTGAAGTGTAACTGGATTTTGGTTTACAGGACTCACATTGCAAAGAACAAGAACATAAATACTGGAAGCCTTTGTTACATTAAGTAATCCAAGCAAAAAGGGTCCATTTTCACTAAAAGTTATTTTTCTGTATAACGGAACCTAATCACTGTATCTGTTTCTTGCTTTCGAGTCATAATAATGAATAAACAAAGTTACCAAACTTTAAAGCACTGGTGCAGAGGGTTTGGTTCCTTGAGTCTCAAAACATCTTTAAAAAAGCTGAACAGCTCACAAACACACACACTCACACATAAAACAAACACACACACACCCGAAGGTTCCTTCACATTCATATAAGCTAATATCTTGTTACCAATCATGAGAACTAACCTTGGTAAAATTTTAGTTAAAATTTAGACAACATCTTGTCTGATCCTAAAAGGCAGCCAGACAAACAGATTTACCAGAAAAGATAACGAACCAAAAACATAACCTTCTTGACGGAAGTAAATGCACATAAACAATATTTAGCTAATGAAGGGAGAAACCCAATAATGGAGAATTAGAAGAAATTGAAACTGTAACAAGCTTTGGAAGGTCCGCTGAAATTAATCAGACAAATTAATTAAATTTCTAATATATATATATATATATATATATATATATATATATATATATATATATATATATATATATATATATATATATATATATATATATATATATATATATATAGGCATATGTTATTAAAATGTAAATGCGCAGATTTTTACTGTAGGTATATTCCACTTTAATTTGTACATTTGCGTACATTAAAGAAAAGCGTTTTTACATCATCATTTCTACGAACTGAAGAAAAAAAGAATCTCTACCTTTTTCACCGAACTCATAAATGTGAAGGAATGGAATCGTGATGGATAGGTTATCAGAACGGGTGATTCCATTTCCTTCCTCTCTAGAGAGCATATTCAGTCCTTTGAAATCGAGGAGAGGAATTCTTCCAAGATAGTGACATCAAACATGAGTGATTGACATCTTATATGATTCTGATGCTGCAGCAGGATATATGGATATGTGCCCCGGTTCCATTTGCGACTTAATAGCAAATAAAGCTGAATTAAGAAAATGACCAGGACTTACGATTACACTTAAAACATTTTCCGCAAAAGGTTCAAATGTTTAGACCAACGAAATCATTTTCGAATCAAATGCACCCAAAGTTTCACATGTTATCCTCAATAACTTTAAAACTGACAAACACGTTTCCGACTGGGTTATTGTTCGTCAGAGCTGATATTACTTATACAAATTTCATTGGACTTTTCGGTGTATGAGATTTCCATTGAGAATACCAGAGCACACCTTGCTACTGATCTGGTATTCTATACGTAAGTGTATTATATTTATACGAAACGATCATTATTGTTAAGCAGATGACAGACATCCGTATTATTGATAAATCCACACATGTTAATTTTTTTTCTTTTTCTAATTCTTAAAAACACAAAACTTCTCGAAGATAGTTTTTTAGGTAATAACAACACAATAGAGTCATGTGAAAAAAGAAATTTCCCTATTGACATTTTTTGTCACTCTGTAGTCCATCCCTGGCACGAAAAAAAAAATTACAATCTGGTCCTGCAAAATGCAGGGAGTATATTTTTCTTTCCATTATTTTCACTATACGCCAAACTGAGCTCTGACGCACCTGAGTCGGGATTTCTAACTCCCCGATATTTTAGTTTTGTAGATATTTTCTGGAAAAAAGCTAAAAATGGCTTACATTTACTACAAATAAATATATGTTAAAAAAAGAAGGTATCCAGCTTTCAGATGATTAAGGAGATACGAGAGATAATATTTTCCCTTTGAAATTTTGCAAGAATGTGTACTAGAAAAACGTAATTAGATATTTCTATATTGTTTTCATTGAAGATATATATATATATATATATATATATATATATATATATATATATATATATATATATGTATATATATATATATGTATATATATATATACATACATATATATACATATATATATATATATATATATATATATATATATATATATATATATATATATATATACATACATACATACATACATACATACACACACACACACACACATATATATATATATATATATATATATATATATATATATATATATATATATATATATATATATATATATATATAACTGTTTAACATTAATTTGCTAATATTCCGGACTTACTACTGATCACACTTGTATGAGTATTTCGCGTTAAATATGTAGTATAAAACATATGGTTGTAAAGCACATAACTCTTGCTTGCTTATGACACAGTACTTGATATTTCTTAATTTTTTATGCCAGTTGATATACTTACATGTATGATAAAATCCACCTTTTCTTTGGTACGATTTTTCTTGATAATTGAAATACTCCACGAGCCTAACATGAAAGTAAAATTATATCCCTTCGTTTCAAGGCTTAGACCAATTGTATTGTACAGCAATAACACGAAAACTGTGTAAGCTATTTTTTTTTTCTAAAGAGTCATTTTGGTTAATATTATTTTTAATAATTTAAATAAACTTAATTCTTTATTAGCTTTTTTTCTTCTACTTATTGCGCACTTCTTTACAATATTTCCCCATCCAATGAAGCCTTATAAACGTACCTATAACACGCAAACAGATTACTTTTTGCTTATTCGCATTAAACATTACGCTGAGTGTGTGGTGTAGTGTGGTGTGGTGTGGTGTGGTGTGGGGGTGGTTGAACTAGTTTATGTATATGTCCATATATTATATTAGTCGGTTTGACATAGTACAGACAATTTAAGAACTGTGTCAGAAAAAATAGTCTTTCAACATTTGAATAACCTTGACATTGTACACATTTCGCTTAATTGCTGAATACCAAAATAAGCTCCCAAAATGGTGTTAATTCTTCCTTTCATTCTCTTCGAAAAGAGAAATGTACCAAAGAAGATTTGTGTGGTTATTACATTTACACTTTAATGGCAAACATGGTTTTTTTAACGGCATGGGAATACGTTACTGGGACTGATTATCAAGTCACGAAAGAGACTGGTTTTGAGAATTGTTTGTGACGCTGCACACTCATTTGATCCCTATAGTCCCTTAGGATTTCGAACTAAATATTGAGGGTCATGAATATATAAATAAAAAATAAATTCCAGTAAAACTATGACCTTTTATGTAGAACTCTTTGAAATAAAATATAAAATTACCCAGATTGCATGACATTTCTTCACTCTACATTGACATCAGACAGTCAATAGGGTAATCATCTAACTATATTTATTCCCAACTAATTTTAATATTGTGTTTCTATCTGAATTCCAATAAATTTCTTGAAATAGTTATGAAGTTATTCCACCCCCCCCCTTTTTTTATACAAGGAAGTCCGCTGTGTGTTTGAGATGGATCCTCCTAAGGATCAAAGATTTTAGTTTTCTATAAAAGAAAATTATTGAAATGTCTATTTGTCTGTCCGTCCGCCCTAAGATTTTAAAAACTACATAGGCTAGAGGGCTGCACATTGGTATGTTGATCACCCACACTCTAATCATCAAACATACAAAATTGCAGCCCTCTAGCCTAAGTAGCTTTTATTTTATTTAAGGTTAAAGTTACCCATGATCGTGCATCCGGCACCGCTATAGGTGCCAACAACGCATGCCACCACCGGGCTGTGGCTGAGAGTTTCATACAGCATTGTACGCTGTACAGAAAACTCGGCTGCGCCGAAAAAACTTCGGGCCATTTTTTACTTGTTTTTATTCGTTTCCAATTAAATATTATGAAAAGAAATTCATTTAGATCAATTTTTCCTCAATAACTTGAAGGAAAAAATTGTGGGTGTCTTTTTTATCCCATTTAAATTGCACGGTATACAGTATTTACTAATGGTTTTATCGTGACTTTAAAAACAGTAGACTGTTATGCGGGCAATGCACCTGCTTGACGCGTCTACTTGCAAAAGTATATATTCATTCTTCGTACGTTATTCGTGAAACTGTTTAGTTATGATTAATAATGTCTTGTAAATAAACTGTTTCCTGCATACACACACACACACACACACACACACACACACACACACATATATATATATATATATATATATATATATATATATATATATATATATATATATATATATATATATATATCTTCTTCTTCTTCGTTTTAACGTGCTTTTATACCCATTTTTATATGGGGTAAGCACAGTGCCTTCTTTGAAGGACTTTGATTTTATGGGTAGGGTATATATATATATATATATATATATATATATATATATATATATATATATATATATATATATATATATATATATATATATATATATCTTCTTCTTATATATATATATATATATATATATATATATATATATATATATATATATATATATGTGTGTGTGTGTGTGTGTGTGTAAATTTCGTTGAATTCTATGGCTTTTTGATTGTTGATCAACTTCTTATTAATTTGACAATATTTTCTGTATCTTCTACGTTCTTCCAAATTCAGGTGATGGAAAAAAAACGAAGATTAACTCTCTGTTCCATTTACTATAAACACAACACCACAGCTGTTCCGTCACTCGTCGTGACCTCTTCAGAGTGTATAATCTGGACATGTTATTGTTGTTTCAGATTTAGCTGGCTCTTGCTCCTAGAGCAGCCCGTAATAATCTGGACATAGTGTCTTGTTGTTTTGTTAGAGTGTGCGGACGGATATGTAGCGTCCAAAACAATATTAATACAATAAATTATAATATAATAAGTACAAAATAAAGAGTTTTAATTTATCTACAGTTGTTCAAGTTACGATACAATAAAATTTATAATAAAAACATGATTTACTCTGTGATAATGAAAACAAAATCACGTGTTCTGGTGGCAACAAACAAAACAGAAAAGGAAATGCAGGTATACGGATTACGGGGATAAGCAGAGTTGAAAGGGGGGGGGGGGAAGCGTGTGATTTAAAAGGTGTTGCTGCCGTTGTTATGGTTGTTTCTGCTAGGTGGGAGTGATCTTTCCGCTTCTACTTGTCTGTTCAATGTAGGTTTATGTAATAAAATGCAAACAGATTCAGCTGTGATTAATCTATGGCGACTATGTTCTTTGTAGATGATATGTGTATTTTCCATTACAGTAGCTCTTGTGTCGTAGGTTTTCGGTTGTGATGGTCTATGTAGTGTTGGTGGATGGATCCATTATTTCGATGGGCCTGTAGGCGTCTGATTGGTGGCATTTTATACTTCCACTGTTTTTTTGCTAACATCGTATCTTTAAAATGGGTGTCATTCGCGACAGCTTAGGAAATGACTAAATTTTTCATAAAAAGAAAATCTCGTCTCTTTTCAAGAAGTGTATCTGAACCACAATCAAAAGAGCAACAATATAATAACATTTATTAGAACGAACAAAACCCTTGAAATCTGTATACAAAACAGAGCGTCCCCAAACACAAGCACAACGCTCGTAATGAAATTTACTCAAATGTTCCCGCTGCTATTTATTTCGGTGATCTAACAGAGATGTAAGATTAAATCTGCCATATCTGCTACACTGCACCATCGTACATTTCATATCATCGAAATTGCTTGGCATACCGGTAAAAGTATGGGAAAAAATCACAACAAAAGCAAAATTCTAAACGGCTAAAATGGTTATATGAGGTCTTTCATCTTCATCCACAGATATCATGACGTGCAGGAATCCAACAGAAACAAACAGTTTTGGTAGCAGAGGTCCCCCATTCGGATTGGGAATTCGAGGTATGTTGCCCCTAAGGGAGTGTTCAGAACTATTGTAGGATTTTTCTCTCTCTCTCTCTCTCTCTCTCTCTCTCTCTCTCTCTCTCTCTCTCTCTCTCTGATTTATTTTTTATTGATACTTAAAGATTAGAGACGAGAGAACACTTAAATAGTGAACTGAATAGTATTTATTTGGATATCATATTCTGTGGCGTTGAATGGCAAATCAAGAAAAGTATTTTTTTTAATTAACTGCTACAAGCCTTTTAATTTCTAATAAATGGTAACTGTACAGAAGAATAGTACGAGATGGGTGGATAATTTCCTGATCTGAATATACTCTTTAATGAATACAAGTTTTGAAATTCCTTGTGTTCTTTCTGACAATGAAGCAAGTGTTATACCGAGTACTATATGGGTAATAAAGAAGAGAACTTCTGTTCAGAACTTATTACAGCGATCACCAAGGTTCAGTTCGTTGTTACCTAATTCAATTGCATTTTGAGTTGCTCGTTGCGGATGGTCCCTCGCTTGAAATGGTAGTCTAGCACAAGTATATAATTATATATATATTATATATATATATATATATATATATATATATATATATATATATATATTATATATATATATATATATATATATATATATATATATATATATATATATATATATAATTACAGGACCTCATTTAATCTGGATGGTACCTACGAAGATTTTATTTAAATAGTTACAAGATTTCAAGGAGTATCTGCCCCCATTGTACGGCTACCGGATAATAAAGGATTTATAGTCCTAGGAAGATTGTGACTTTATTTTAACAAAATCTCCATAAGATACCATACATGGTATCTTATGGAGATAAGACCCTGCTCTTGTTCTAAAGTTATTTTCATGAACTGATTTATTTTCAGTTCACCGATTTCATCAAAAAATTTCCTTTGCTTCATCTCTTAAAGCTCTTCGTTTACTCTCGCATTCAGATTTCTACATTGTTTTGATCGTTTTTATTATGTCCTCTGCACAGTCGTTATGGCGCACTTTCCATGAACCCATTAAGAATCACAGGCTTATTTTTCTTCACCGCTTCAACTTAAGTTTGATTTTCGGTCTGCTTCATGCATATATTAGGTACGACTAATATGATCAGCAAGAGATGAAGGAAATCATTTCGAAAATGTGAAGGAAATAATTTCGAAAATGTATTTTAGAACTCAAGGCATAAATCTCCGTTACACTTTGCCCATTAATATAGATATACCTCGAGAGCTGCAACCACATTCATACCTACATATGCTTTGGCCTTTTCAGTCGTAATTTGTCTATGCTTCCCAGGTTTATTAATTGCATGTTTACTTAATATCCAAAACTAATCCTCTATCTGCCTAGTAAGCTATGCAGCTGAAATATCAAAAGCCTGAGCTATACTATAGCCGTCGGAAATGTGCGGTTAGTTGGATGACGAAATGTCTTGAAACTTCATTTTGCTTCCGGGTATGTTTTGCTTGGGATTAAACTTAAATTGCCGTATGTGAGTCATTGTGAGTCACTGCTGCTTCGTTTATGGTCGTCATTCACATGCCCTTTGATAGCCAGTCTTCCTTTCAGTCAATTAGACTTATTCCATTTTACCTTCTAATGCAATACCACTAAGAAAAATTTGTAATTTTTTTATTGGAATTTATTATTTCCATCAACAATTTTTTTTTTCAATTGATTTACACCCAAGTCATCGATTTCCCCATCAAACGTCCATTGTCTCATCTCTTACAACAGCCCTTGTTTTTATTTTTCCATTAAGATTTCTACATTATTTTAATCTCTTCTATAATTTCCTTCCTTGCGCAGTCGTTACAACACAGTTTTTTTGTTTTTTTTATTCCTTCAACTAATAAAGAGTGTCATGCTTATTTACTTTACTTCTTGAACTTAAGTTTGATTTCAGTTTTTTCACGCCGCAAGAATTTACTGAAGGCAAATACCTCAACTGAATGACGGAAGAAATCATTTAAAAAATTAATTTTTTGATAAAAGGCATAGATTAGATTAGATTAGATATTTTATTGACCACAACAATTATACATCGCTCATATTTACAGTAATTAGTTATATTTGGTCCAACAAAGGCACAACTCTACACTTGGCAATACAAAATATTACATACATAAAAGTCAGAATAACAGGTTTTTATCTTATACAACAATAAAACAAAAACAAAGAATTATCATATGGCAAACAAAATTAAGAACAAAATTTGACATTTATATAAAAAAATCATACTCAAAAAGCTATTTTTATTCTCATTTTTTCCCTTCACCTCACAAACATTCATAAATACTCACAGAGGACTAAGCTAATAATCTTACATTGCTCCGCCAGGGTTCTTTGATTTGAAAATATATCCTCATGTTAGATAAATTATAGGTATCTCTGATATGTTGTGTCCTTGAGCATACTTACGTTACATGTGTACTTCTGTTTGAATGGCTCCACAGGTACACAACCTGCTCCTCCAACGGCAGACGGCCTCCCCCCTCCTACTCCACCTACCCACTTCCACGGCCAGAGAGTGAGATGCAATTCTGAACCTAGTGAATGAGACTCTGTCTAATTGGAAACATTATGCCTAACAGAATAGATATCATGAACTAAGAGGTCTGGATTGATTTCTCTATATGTAACCTTTCTTGAGGAGTCAGAATTAATGATGTTACGCCTGAGTGTTTCCATTGCAATTTTTACATCGTCTCTACTATCATTAATCAATCCTTCTATGTAAGTCTTGGTGTTATACCTGGCTCCTAATACGGTCTTAATTGAAAATATCAAAGGGTCATCCTCCAACGAAGACCTCTCTCTCCACATCCTACTAAAAAACTTTCTCTGTTTGCTACGAACAAGATCTCGTAATGGCGGGTATCCCGATTCAATATAACATAATTCATTACTTGTTGTCTTTCTAACGCCAAGCAATAGTTTTAATCCCCAGTTATATAACTTCACTACTGGCTTCAAGTCTGCATTCAGCCACGACTCGCACCCATACAGGACAGCTGACATTAAAGCAGCATCAAAACTCTTTTTACAATAAAAGGTATATCATTATTTCTATTCAAAATGAAACAAATTTATTGATATGTGGCATCTTGGATCGAGCATGGGCCGCAACAGAGGAAGACACAGAGCCATCCGCAGTAAAGATCGACCCCAAATATATATATTATGAGCAGGATTCTACTATAAGGCCATCGATCTCAATTGACCTACCATCTTGTGCTGTTCCACTAATAACAAAAACTTAGTTTTCCTGCATTAATTTTCATCCCATAAGTGTGACAATATTGCCTCAATAATGATATCTTATGGATGATACCTTCTCTGGTAGTTGCAAGGAGAACTGTATCATCCATTAACACTAATAAATGGAGCCACGATAAAACCCATCAGGATTGCAATTATTCTTAATAAACTTAATAAGATCATTAATATACAAAATAAAAAGAAGACACGATGTAGAACTTCCTTGACGAACTCCACAGTAGTCGTTATGATTGCAGTACCAATTATGCTGTTTGTTACTCTATAAATAGCTATCAAGGCTGCCAACATAACAGCTCCACAACCTAATCGTTTCAGAACCTTAAATAACATTCCTCTTGGTACCAGATCATAAGCCTGACTAAAATCAACAAATACGACAAAGAGTTTGTTCCCCTTTCTCCTAGCCATGTCCGTCAACAATCGCAAAGCTACAATATGCTCCATGCAACCACGTCCCCTGCGCCCCAGCCTGTTCCTGTAAGGCTTAAACCATGTTTCAAGTCGTGAACAAAGAATCATATCATACAACTTTGCTAAACAGTTAATAACTGTGATACCTCTATAATTCTTGGGTTCCTGTCTGTTGCCTTTCTTAAAAATCGTAAAGAACTTGGCCAAAGACCACAAACTAGGTAAGATGCAGTCAGGAAAAGGGCGTTAAACAAAGTAGCGAGTGTCAGCAACCATTCTACTGGAAGCAACCTAAGAACACCAGGGGAGACCCCATCTGGACCACAAGCCTTATCAGGTTTAATTTTATTGATCTGGGACTGACTTCTTCGACTGTTATTTGATCATCTAGGATAGGACATTTACAAATGACTGTATATTTTCATCAACAAAACTGTCTTCTCTAGTATTTAATACACTTTCGAAATATTCTTTGAATTCCTCATCTGTGGGGGCCCCATCAATTTTATTTTCTACCTGAAATTTTCCCTTCCAGTCTATAGCCTGCCAAACTCTCGAATCATCATGGTCCTGAAGGAGACAGTCCCAGCGGCCGGTATATGCTTTCCCACTATCCTCTCCAACCATTTCTGCACTACTCTGACACATCTCAGAACACTGGTATAATACACTCGATACAGCATAAGCAAAATCATTTACATTATTGATAAAATCATCAGTATTTATGTTCATACCTAAAATTCGGGCATTAAACATGTTCCGGTCAATCCTTTTATACTTAATTGGTTTCTTTACCAAACCGCTACACTTCCATCCCATCAATGATGCATGGCCACCCAAAAAGATGCTCGCCTTAACACAAAATCAAGATCGATCCTACCTTTAGACATTTTAATGGATATTGGCGCATGATCAGAAGGCAGATTCTCGGTTGGGTGTACATGAAATGATTCTATAGAATTAATCAACTGTATTGACCCTACACATACGTCTAATTCGGATACCCATCTAGTTCCCTGCTTGTAAGTCTTGCTGCTAACAAAGTGTTTGTCATAAGTTTTCAGATTATTGACCACCAACAAGTTATGATCCTTACAAATTGTTGTCAAAACATAGGCATTATCATTAGGAATATTCACGTCATCATACATGTAGGCTAAACAATGTGTTTCTGAGCAACTATACACTCCATTCGACTGGTTATAAAGAAAATTTAAGGCGATGTCCTATAAGTGATGGCATTTCATATATCTCAACACATGTTTCGTATACAGGCCAAAACAAATAACGAATAATTATGTTTTGCGAGATCCTTGGTTTATTTCCTTCGAGTTCTGCAAGTACATATCAAGATTTTATACACGAATTTCAAACTACAAGGTAAAACCGGACTTTTCTATCTAATACAAAGGTTCTTCGAAAGTTCGGGTCATGCACACCACAATGTTTTTGAATACTCTATGAGGTTATTTCTATTTCATCACAAAAATGCGGAATAACTTAGATAATAAAACACACACCATATATATATATATATATATATATATATATATATATATATATATATATATATATATATATATATATATATATATATATATATATATATATATATATATATATATATATATATATATATATATATATATATATATACTGTAGGTGTCCAGGAAAGGCACTCGAAACAAATGATAGTTTATAGCTAATGCCGACGTTTCACAACTACATTGTTGCATCTTCAAGGCTGAAATACAGCGAGTTGACCCTCAATAATTAATTATTCATAAAAACATTTATTATAACAACTAATTAAAAACACTACGGTATTATCTTATTTAAAATGTTAATTCTTTTAAAAATATCAGAGACACCATGACACTAAAAGAAGGACCCACCCAGACGGGAGCTAAAACAAACTGTTGAAACAAGGAGAGAAAAATACAAAACAAAACAAAAATAAAAAAGGGGGAAAAACAAGGTAACGATAAGACAAATAGGGCCATCAAGCAATAAACAGTTGAGTAGATGATTTTTGGGTGTTTAATGGTGGAACAGCTAATTTTATCATTATGAACTCTAAAGCTGTTAAGTCGCTGTCTTTCTGTGTTTGTCCTATTATTCGAAAATCTTTGTTGTCAATGGATGTTTTGCATAATTTGGAATGGTTCCTTTTGTTGGACTGTTCTGAGTTGGACAATCTGCTTCCGATTCTGAAGCTAACTCCTTTATGGGCGTCTATGCGCACCCTCAGCAGTCTTTTGGTACATCCAACGTAAGTCCTGTGGTCACACCTGGGGCAAGTATACTTGTAAACGATGTTGGATGTAAACAATGGACTAACATTGTCATTGAGCTTGAACAGATCGTAACCCTGGCTAACTACTTCAAAAACAACTGTTTTCCTCAACAGCTCTTTTTCTGAACTTTAAACAAGTTTTTAAATAAAAAAATGGAAAAACCCACGGCCATCCACACTGTACAAAAAATGAAAATGTTTGCAAAGTTCCCTTACCTATATGAAGATAATTTTAGGAAAAAATGTCTAAATTTATTTCAGAGAGAACTGCTTACCTTGAATCTAAACTTAATCCTAAAAAATCCTTGCACCATCGAGTCCTTTTTCAAGCTCAAGGACAAAGTTAGTCCATTGTTTACATTCAACATCGTTTACAAGTATACTTGCCCCAGGTGTAACCAGGGGACTTACGTTGGATGTACCAAAAGACTGCTGAGGGTACGCATAGACGCCCATACAGGAGTTAGCTTTAGAACCGGAAGCAGATTGTTCAACCCAGAACAATCCAACATTAGGAACCATTCCAAATTATGCAAAACATCCATAGACAACAAAGATTTTCGAATAATAGGACAAACACAGAAAGACAGCGACTTAACAACTTTAGAGTCCATAATGATAAAATTAACTGTTCCATCATTAAACACCCAAACGTCATCTACTCAACTGTTTATTGCTTGATGGCCCTATTTGCCTTATCGTTACCTTGTTTTTTCCTTTTTATCTATTTTTGTTTTATTTTGTATTTTTCTCTCCTCGTTTCAATAGCTTCGTTTTAGCTCCCGTCTGGGTAGGTCCTTCTTTTAGTGTCATGGTGTCTGATATTTAACAAAAAAAATCATCATTTTAAATGCGATAATCCTATAGTGTTTTTAATTAGTTGTTATAATAAACGTTTTTTTAAATAATTATTGAGAGTCAACTCGCTGTATTTCAGCCTTGAAGATGCAAAAATGTAGTTGTGAAACGTTGGCATTAGCAAAAAATTATCAATTGTATCGAGAGCCTTTCCCTGGACGCCTACGAGTATGATTTCGAGAGATGCAGCTCTGGTGTTGGAATATATATATATATATATATATATATATATATATATATATATATATATATATATATATATATATATATATATATATATACATATGTATATATATACGTAATTTTTTATGCGACTTTTAGTTCCTTGGAGGAATAGTAACACCTAGGTAACCCATCCAGTTTCTCAGCAAAATTTCAGGAGTGAGAGTGCAACACCCACGCCCTATTGTTTTGGCCCTTGAAAACCCTTGCATCCATTTACATCTGAGTGAGGTACTGGGTAGTAATCTAGGTGCTATTTACGTACCGGTACCTAGTGAAAGAGGGCTGAATGTGTGCGCATGTATGAGCGCCTCTTCTGTAAATAGCGTTTATTTCTATCCTAGGCTGCCGGTTTTTCTCAACATTCGGTTGTAGATGTAGTGAATAATAATGGAACCACTAAATTGCTTCGTTTTTCTCTGTAGTAGCCCTTGTACGGGTGGTCCCATAATTTAAAATATGATGAACTTGGTTGCCGAATATCGAGTTTATGCTTATGTTCCGGCCTAAAATATGAAATTATAAAACAATATCAATAAATAATACACTAAACCTTTATCTATATGATCAATGTGAAATAATAAAACTGCGAGAAGTGTAGTTGTTGATTTCTGTTAAAACACGAAAAACCGTAAAAATATTGCCTTTTGCCACGGGATAGTGTATCGATTAATATACTTATAGCAAAGGGATCTGAGTAATCTAAGCGAATACGGTTTCTTTTATTGTAAACTTTCTAGATCTGTAATTCAATCCATGGTGATTAAAGTTGTACAATTTCCTTTTCTCTCATGCCAAACGTATAGTAATAATGGAATGGCAGTTTATTTTATATTTCAACAACTAGTCAAGAGACCTGGGCCTTTTTTTTCATCCATCATAGGACTTTCGGATTTACTGTTTCGTTCCAGTCACCTGGACTTTGAGAAATAAGAATCTGCTTTCCTATTTAATTGTCGTTTGAGCCTCCCAGGCTTTAGGCACAATGGTCACTGAATAGAGTTTTAGCTGCAAAAATTACAAAGAAAATAGAACCCCAGGTTCTTCGTCTATAATAATAATAATAATAATAATAATAATAATAATAATAATAATAATAATAATAATAATAAGAAGAAGAAGAAGAAGAAGAAGAAGAAGAAGAAGAAGAAGAAATGTTAATGCACGCAAGCAAATTTTGAATCTATGTAGTACATCTGTGGGATTTGGTGGACAGTCATGCCTGTGTTTAAACAGATCACATTGCGGTCTTCCACTGGAAAAGAGTAATTGGAATATTTAAAAAAAGATATAGCAATAACCAAACGAGCCGGAAAACGATAAAATTGGGTTGGAGAGATGAAAAGTATATGAAAACAATATAGTGGTCGTTGTACACTGAGTACAGAAAGAGAAGGTAGCACAATAATTAGGCGAATAGACACGTATAAATAACCTTACGTCAGCAGTTGATTAATCCGACTCAAGGATTCTTTGTGAACACATATGCCGCAACCAAGCATAGTCGATGAACTACAGGTACCGAATCAAATATTTCCTAAATACGATATTGGTATAAATTAATAAGGATAGTTGATACAGATATTTTAGAAGGTGAAAATTAAAACGAGTTATATAACGATTTGTGGAAGCATAAGACGTATATCATATTCATCAATAAAGATTTTCGAAACAAATTCATAGTTATAGAAACATTGCCTTGTACTCTCTTTCCAATGGTCACCAGATAGTAAAAACAACAGGTATAGTATATACTGTAGTCATAGACAGAAGAAAAAAAAAAGAATTAAAGAAGTAATATTTTTAATAAAAGATATAATGTTGTTAGTTATGATCAGATTAAACCACATTGACTTTTGTCTTCACGTATTTTGTTTTTAATTTTCTTTAATAAATGAATAATAGAAGCATATAAACAAATTCTCAGATTTCTCCTTATAATTACAATGACCTCCAGCAGGGTATTCTCTTAGGTATAAGTCTAAGAATTTCTGTAAAACATGGGCGACCTAGATGTTACAAGGTTTTCTTGCCTGCATCCTGGAAGAGTTTCTTTATGAAGCAAGGGATTTTAAATGGGGCAGTAAAGGTTTGCCTTTTATGAGGAAGCCAGCGATTTTTCATCAAATGCAGAGGTTTTATTTTAATTGAGGGCGTGTTGCGTGAAGAGAAGGGATTTTGCAAGACGGCGAATATTTCTTCTTTGTTGCAAAACTAAATTACATGCTAAAATAAAATGGGGAACATGCAAATTCTTGTCTCTAAGAATACTACAATGCACGTATGTTTCATGTATCCAGACTTGAGGTACATAAGCACACACACACACATACACAAAATATATACAGTACATATGAATGTCTTTTACTGTAATATATATATATATATATATATATATATATATATATATATATATATATATATATATATATATATATATATATATATATATATATATATATATATATATATATATATATATATATATATATATATATATATATATATATATATATATATATATATATATATATATATATATATATATATATATATATATATATATATATATGAGTATTTTGTGTATGTATTTTTGTGATTTTAAACCGCAAAATTAAAAGACATAGTAAGAGAGAGAAAATATAGAGTTGTTTGCCTTCAATGTCTTTTCCTCTGACGCAAATATTTACAATACGTATCTCTTTCACATGGTCAATACATGTTAATCTACCACACATAAGCACTAATTAGCAATAATATTTACGCCGGGATGAGTTAAATTCGCCATGTTTGACTTATCTATTTATTCAAATATGTGCACGTGACTTATTGCAATGAAAATGATATGTTGTAATCTTTGAGTTCTTTACTTAGGGAGACGATCACTGACTGTTTGAAATCCCTAGTGGTTGGAAAAAACTATAAACAGGAAAAGAACCCTATTAAAATTAAAAACATTATGAACCATTTTCAGCTATGTATGTGAAGTTTATATAGTTATTCTGCTTTTGTAACAAAATAAGCCAGTAATAATTCAAATGTCTGAATTTATTCATGCCAGTTTGCGAGATTTTAGTGTATCCATTGTTTTCTCTGGTAATTGAAAATCATTCGTGACGTTCGAACAAGAGGAGGGATGGGACCAGAGAGTTTTAAGCATTTATATTAAAGATCGTTCAAAGTGTCACGTTTTTTATTACGTAGTTTAATTTGATCAACACAACTGAAGGAGTATCGAAAATATCTCTGTGTATATGCAATATTCCATAACGGAGA
>NC_089751.1:19194634-19257134 GCF_040412425.1 Macrobrachium rosenbergii | reverse complement strand
ACCAATGCAGAAGTGACTGGAGACTATTATGCTGCCTTCCCGTTAACGGATATGTCATATCTCGCAACCACGTATTCATTTTTTTTTAAGAATTAATTCTTTGCTACTCTGGCCGAAACTGATTCCTTGCTAGAGGTGGTTGTTGCTGAAAAAGTTCCTACTTATCCCTTGCATATATCTGTGTGATACTTCCTCACAGCCAGCTTCCCACTCTTTTAACAAGACTAAACTACTTCGTACGTATGCAGATAGTTCATGTCTCTATTTCTGAATATTTGAAAGTCTCTTTTGCTCGCAAATTGGCAGTTTACATCACACCATATGAATCTTATAAGGCAGTGTAAGGGATAGAGGCACGTAAAAGATACGTATTTAGTGATTAGCCTACTATTCCCAACATATACAGTACATCATTATCATATCCACTAAACAAATGTATCTAAGCTTACGAACCAAAAGGTGGGTTATATTTGCTTCTAAATGAAAAAGATATATGATATAATCAACACTCATGAACTTTCAGTTAAAATAGATAAAACTCTTAATCGCCCTCAATAACAAATTTACTGCAGGAATTTCAATTAACTGCCTAATAATGGATTCTAACGCACCTGTCATGTAACGCAAATGACTAGCTGACAAAACCTCAAGCTAAGTCTGTTGACTCAACCCTGATTATAGCTGGAAGGGAATTACTGGTCGCCTTTATTTTTTTACTTCTCATTGGTCATGAGCTTATCTTGCCGCTGCAGGCTATACTGTCAAAGGTGTAAATAGTAGAGAATCGTAAAAAATATTGATGTTTGTCTTTATACGACTCAGAAGGTAATGCAGCCTTTCTTTAACAGCTTTCATAATTTTTATATGCAATAAGAGATTGTTGTTTACTATGTATCTCGTCCGCCTGTTCAAATAAGAATCATTACTTATCATTAGATATAAGAATTTACTGAATCAATTATCACTGAATAACTAAATAGTTCATTTTGTAAAACATTCTTAAACCATGAGTGTTTTGGAAGTAAAGAAGTAAAGTAAGCAGACTGAAAACGTCTATGTGTGTGTGTGTGTGCGCGCGCGCGTGTGTGTGTGTATGTATGTATGTATGTATATATATATATATATATATATATATATATATATATATATATATATATGTGTATATATATGTGTGTGTGTGTGTGTGTGTGTGTGTGTGTGTGTGTGACGTCACATGCAAACATACATACATACATACTGTATATAAACTTTAAATAACCATACCAAGATTCATCATTAAAGAAAAATATCTATAGCTGTAAACAGATCGTGGCATTAACTGAAATGCCGATAGGAAAAGGCATCTAGCTCCTAAAGGAACGAATAAAACATTAAAACAATTAGAACACAACAAAGTACCCAATCATTTATGCCAGTTAACGAACGTAGCAAAGGGAGCTTTTGATTAATCCATTGAATTCCCAACTACTTGACATTCAATAAATGATCAGACCTTTAATTTAAATCCACAGCATGTTGAAAGTGTAATTATCAGGGTGAAATAACACTCAAGGCTACAAAAAAACTACTGGTAATTAAATTTACCAAAGTTCTTTTTCTCTCCGATTTTAGTTTATCCTTTCTTTATTCACAATGTATGTCCTAACAATAGTAAGAATGGATGTGGTAATCATAAGTTGCGTCACCACAAGATTTATAAGAAAATCGCAAATGAAGGCGAGATTTTTCTTTATCAGGACATATGTAAAAGTAACAATGTATTTATATAAATATTCATTTATATATATTATATATATATATATATATATATATATATATATATATATATATATATATATATATATATATATATATATATATATATATATATATATATATATATATATATATATATATATATATATATATAATGTATATTTAAGATTTTTTATCGTAAATCTTACTCCACTGGAAAAGTTTTTGCGATAGAAGAAGTATGTAAATTTAAGCATAATGTGCATGAGTATGCAAATGTGGCAAAATTTGAGTAATAATGCAATGACAACTGTCTGACTCTTATAAATCTAATCCTCTACTAAATAATTACGGTTTAATTCTATGACGGTCAATAAGGACCAGAACATATACTATCAAAATTTACGCATCTGAGAAAGATTCAAATTGTGTGTGTGTGCGCGCGCGCGCGCTACAATAAAAAAGGATTACATTTTGGTAGAAAATTGCCGACGGTAGAACACGTGGAGTCGAGTGATAAATTGGATCACTTTCTACCTGACATATTGTATATAGACCCTTCTCTAAGAAACTCTTATTCTCACTACCTTTGTTTTCGTCTGGAATTTACCCCTTCGTTTTGTACCCTTGTCAAACGAGAAATTTATTCATGGAAAACGCTGTCAAGAAATGTAGCCCGTAAGTGAAGTTCAATAAATTTCAAATTGGTTTTGCTCCTTCCTTTTCGAGGAAAGGACAGTGCTCTCGGAGATCCCTAGAAATGTATAGATATGGATAGGTTACCGGTATACAATATAGGCCCCAACAGGGGCCTGTATAAATGAAATAAATTCACCAAAAATCTGCATAAATGGCATTTTGTCATCGGAGACATTTACAACGTTCTTTCTATCTAGATTCTGAACAAAATAACCATTTGTAAACTGTATTTATAATGTTTAAGAATTTTCATTCTGTTTAAATATTTAAGCAAAACAGAGGTTCTGCTTAAATATTTCAATAGAATGAACATTCTTAAACGTCATGGAAATCGTTTTGCAAAAGTTTATTTTGTTTAAGACTCTAGCTAAACGGGACGTGTTAAATATTTCAGAAGACAAAACGTCTTTTATGCAGATTTATGGTACATTTATTTCCCTTATATATACGTTAAGTACAAAAAACATAGGTTACGCGGATCTTTTTTTACTATAGTGCATAAAGAAGAGATTGAAATAGAACTATATTAAAGTTGACTATTCTGGTTACAGAAACTATGATATTGTTCGGGAGAGTGCGTGGTGACATTATTTTGAGCTAAACTCGATCCTACTTGAGCAAAACTTTACAAAACCGGTTACTCAGTATCACTGTTATGCTTTTATATCAATTGACAAAATTAAGCATTTTTCTACACGCTGTGCTTTAGTATTCCTCATATCTCGTGGATTTAAAGTTATGTATAGTTCTAAAAGCAAAATGTATCATGATAAGCTACGTGAATTTTTATGTATATTCAAGTTTTTAAAAATTTTAAATCATATTGTGTATATCTTATTCACTAAAATGCACAGAAGAAGGTCAGTCAATTAATTTTGGAATATAACAGTTATCAATCGCTTACCGTTGGGCTAGCTAATTTTAATTATTTTTTAAATCTAACAACGATTCTGCGTGAAGAAAATAGACCGGGAACTGGGCGCAGAGCGACTGATATTTACAGACGATATAGTACAGAGAAGCTCTATAAAAAGATGGCGGAATTTGTGAGTTTTTACAACAAGAGAAAATTGACAGCAAATGTCATGGAGAAAAATGAAAACATTGAAAATCTAATAATGAAGGTTTCTACTGACGCTCTGAGAATAGATGAAATTTATTTGCAAAAGAATTCGGAATTAACTCAGTTAGATGATGGTAGGATAAATGATGAGGTGTTGAAGAATAGACGACGCAAGAGAGGTAGTAAAACGTTTGCAAACGATCAGGAGGATATTTGGAATGCCAATGTCCAAACTTTGAGCTTAGTTTGTTTATAGAAGAAAAGTATTGATACTGTATAAAAATGAAAGATAAAAGGCCGAAGCGGTAGAGATGAATTGTTGATGTAATATGCTGACAGGAGCTGAAAGGGTAAGAAATGCAGACTGTTATAGCAATGGCAAAGAGTCAAGAGTAGGTGAAAGGATGGCGAGGTGTTTTCAGATGTTGGTCACGTGGAAAAACCGGAAGCTGATAAGTTGTTGAAGACGCGTACAATTAGGAAGCGTCAATGGATATGATAAGAAGAAGGGTGAACAGTTGGGCGGTAGGCCAGTAGTAATTCTTGGGCTTAGCAAACAGGAGCCAAGCTGTGCACCACATGGTCACAGTGTAGCAATAATTTTTAATCTAAGATCTGGATCTGTTAGTGATTTCGGTGGCATATGGAAACTATATGTTACATTAAACAGCAATAAGTAGTCTTGAAAATTTCGACCGGTCCATTAGTAAACTCGAAGTTAAGTGACCTGTAGGAATAAGATCTTTGTAATAATGAATGTCATAGGAAAGGCCTTAACTGGAGGGCATGATGACGTAAATTGTAATGAATATGAAAATCTGGCTCTGTCCTTGGAGATACTGTTCTTGGTATCAAATGCCTTTAATTGGGCACATCCGTGCTATCGATTACCCTCTATGTATTTGTTTACTATATGAAATAAAATGGAGCAATGCTAATCTTGGTGATGTCATTGATGAATATTTCATATAAATCATATGCTACCTTGTTATATCTTCAAACAATTATATGTTAGACTCGATAAACTTGGCCTTTCGGCTAAAATTTAATCGTAAATTTCTTTGAGGGGAAACAGATCATTACAATGACTTGAACGAACGAGAAAGAGACAGACTGACAAAGAAAGACAGAGAGAAAAAGGAATTTGTTTATATTTAAAGAAAAGGACAATTGTAAACATTAATATTTGTAAAATCCTAATGTTTACAAATGTCCTTTTCTTTATTCTTATTTTACACATGCATTAATAATAAGATCCAAATACTGAATGGACACCTAAAAACATAACATTCGAGCTATTCATAATTCAGTCTCTCTCTCTCTCTCTCTCTCTCTCTCTCTCTCTCTCTCTCTCTCTCTCTCTCTCTCTCTCTCTCTCTCATAGCAGGAGACCGAATACCAAAAGAGTTACAGTTTTTTGTTTAACTTTTACTATATACTGATCACACTGGATTGCTTTAGAATTCAAGATAGTTTACTCGAAATGATATTCGTTCGGGACACTGAATAGCAATAACAGAAGGATTAATTTGTTGTCTGTATTAATATTATCTTGCATCATGGACACACTAGGAGATGAAGAACCACTCACGTAGAAAATTCCTGAAGAGTAAACGCTTCGTAACTTTATGGAGGTGTCATTCCCAGAGCTCTGAACCCTCCTACACAGAACACACCCTTCAGCTCTACCTTGCATGCATGCTTGCTTTTACTGGATATCAATGAGCTTCCTTTCTAATATCTCTTTCATTTCTCATTAAACTTCCATAGTTTCATGACATTTACAACAAAACCTCTCACTATTTCGTCTTTAATTAAATAACCCAGCAAATTACCTTTTCATAATTTGCAAATTAAAACAAGCTCACATTCTGAGTCTCTAAAAACATCCTCTTCCATTTCCAGCCTTTTTTAATTCCTCTCGAAACATGCACATACTATTACAAATATTTCTCGTGACATACTGAATCATTTAACTAACATATTTTTACTTTCATACCTTTCCAAATAGCTTTCATGGTTCTAAAAGGGACATCCCACTCAAGTTTTACACATTTATTCTCCAAAGGTCTCCTTCCTGCACACACTATCCTTTCAACTTTGTCTCTGAAAGTGCCACAACATACAACTTGATTTCTTTAGACACATACAGTCTTCTTTTCCTCTACGGCATACCTACGAAAATTCAAAACTCCAAGACTTTATATATATATATATATATATATATATATATATATATATATATATATATATATATATATATATATATATATATATATATATATATATATATATAAATATATATATATAAACAAACAACCATATTCATATGTACATAAATACACACATATATATATACGTGTATATATACATATATATATATATATATATATATATATATAGAGAGAGAGAGAGAGAGAGAGAGAGAGAGAGAGAGAGAGAGAGAGAGAGAGAGAGAGAGAGAGAGAGAGAGAGAGGTCTTTGTCAACGTGTTCAAAATGGAGATGGCAGTCTGCAAGACCTTTGAATATTGATAAGGAGAGGGTTGTGAGAGCTTAAAGAGTATAAACTGGTGGTCTCCTGAAACTACATTTTAATGATAATAAATATGATGCATTTATTCCCTTATCATATAACAACTTGGGAAAATTATTTCCATTTTTAAAAGTAAAATATATTCTTTGTCATTGCAAAGTACATCCTGTTTTTGCACACCTGAACATTTTCTTTGTAAGGCATTTCAGTATCTCTTACATAGTCCTTACTACACAGTAATTTAGAAGGACCAACGTTAAGAAGCACTTAATTGCATAACGGATACATTATTGAGGAGCTTCGGGGAGACAAGATTTATTACCAAAAAAAAAAAAAAAACTGGGTACTACGTTGGCAAAGCAAGATTGATGTATTTAAGAAGCTGTTGAGTTTAATCTCGACCTTGTCAAAATGATGGATGGAAGAGGTAGCTCTCCAAAAATAAATTCATTTTGGATGAAAAATAATCCTGTCCCCTAAAACAATTTCCCAAAGTCCTTAAGGCTGAAAAATGATCGACCGTTTTTCAAGACAGCCTGTGAGATCCTATTGGATATCAATAAGAAACGAGTGTATGACGTTGATAGGACATGGGAATGTCCAGGATTGTTAGACTGAATGGGAATATCCAGGATTGTTATACTGAATGGGAATGGCCAGTATTGTTATACTGGGTGGGAAGTTCCAGGATTGTTATACTGAATGGGAACGTCCAGGATTGTCATACTGAATGGCAATGTCCCTGATTGCTATACTGAATGGGAATGTCTAAGATTGTTATACTGAATGGGAATGTCCGGGGTTGTTATAATGAATGGGAATGTCCAGGATTGTTATAATGAATGAGAATGTCCAGGATTGTTATAATGAATGAGAATGTCCAGGATTGTTATAATGAATAGGAATGTCGAGGAGTGTTATACTGAATGGGAATGTCCAGGATTGTTATAATGAATGGGAATGTCCAGGAGTGTTATAGTGAATGGGAATGTCTAGGAGTGTTATAGTGAATGAGAATGTCTAGGACTGTTATATTGAATGGGAATGTCCAGGATTGTTATACTGAATGGGAATGTCCAGGAGTGTTATACTGAACGGGAATGTCCAGGATTGTTATAATGAATGGGAATGTCTAGAAGTGTTGTAGTGAATGGGAATGTCTAGGATTGTTATATTGAATGGGAATGTCCAGGATTGTTATACTGAATGGGAATGTCTAGGATTGTTATACTGAATGCGAATGTCCAGGATTGTTACAATAATCGGAATGTCCAGGATTGTTATACTGAATGGGAATGTCCAGGATTGTTATACTGAATGGGAATGTCCAGGATGGCGCTACTGAATTGGAATATCCAGGATTGTTATAATGAATGGGAACGTCCAGGAGTGTTATACTGAATGGGAATGTCTAAGATTGTTATACAGAATGGGAATGTCCAGGATTGCTATACTGAATGGGAATGTCTAGGATTGTTATAATGAATGGGAATGTCCAGGATTGTTATGATGAATGGGAATGTCCAGGATTGTTATATTGAATGGGAATGTCCAGGATTGTTATAATGAATGTGAATGTCCAGGATTGTTATACTGAATAGGAATGTGAAGGATTATTATACTGAATGGGAATGTCCAAGATTTCTATACTGAATGGGAATGTCCAGGATTGCTATACTGAATGGGAATGTCCAGGATTGCTATACTGAACGGGAATGTCCAGGATAGCTATACTGAATAGGAATGTCCAGGATAGCTATAATGAATGGGAATGTCCAGGACTGTTATACTGAATGGGAATGTCCAGGATTGTTATACTGAATGGGAATGTCCAAGAATGTTATACTGAATGGGAATGTCCAGGATTGTTATATTGAATGGGAATGTCCAGGATTGTTATAATGACTGGGAATGTCCAGGTTTGTTATAATGAATGGGAATGCCCAGGATTGTTATAATGACTGAGAATGTTCAGGACTGATATAATGAATGGGAATGTCCAGGATCACTATACTGAATGGGAATGTCCAGGATTGTTATACTGAATGGGAATGTCCAGGATTGTTATATTGAATGGGAATGTCCAGTTTTGTTATACTGAATGGGAATGCCCAGGATTGGTATACTAAATGGGAATGTCCAGGATTGCTATACTGAATGGGAATGTCCAAGATTGTTATAATGAATGGGAATGTCCAGGATTGGTATACTGAATGGGAATGTCCAGGAGTGTTATAATGAATGGAAATGTCCAGGACTACTATACTGAATGGGAATGTCCAGGACTGCTATACTGAATGAGAATGTCCAGGATTGCAATGCTGAATGGGAATGTCCAGGATTGTTATAATGAATTGGAATGCCCACGACTGTTATAATGAATGGGAATGTCCAGGACTGCTAGACTGAATGGGAATGTCCATGACTGCTATACTGAATGGGAATGTCCAGTATTTTTAAATGAATGGGAATGTCCAGGACTGTTATACTGAATGGGAATGTCCAGGACTGTTATACTGAATGGGAATGCCCAGGACTGCTATACTGAATGGAAATGGCCAAGGTTGCTATACTCAATGGGAATGTTTAGGATTGCTATACTGAATGAGAATGTCCAAGATTGTTATAATGAATGGGAATGACCTGGATTGATACACTGAATGGGATGTCCAGGATTGTTATAATGAATGGAAATGTCCAGGACTTCTCTACTGAATGGGAATGTCCAGAACTGTTATAATGAATGGGAATGTCCAGGATTGTTATAATGAATGGGAATGTCCAGTATTGTTATACTGAATGTGAATGTCCAGAATTGTTATATTGAATGGGAATGTCCAGGATGGCGCTACTGAATTGGAATATCCAGGATTGTTATAATGAATGGGAACGTCCAGGAGTGTTATACTGAATGTGAATGTCCAGGATTGTTATATTGAATGGGAATGTCTAGGATTGTTATAATGAATGGGAACGTCCAGGATTGTTATACTGAATGGGAATGTCCAGGATTGTTGTAATGAATGAGAATGTCCAGGATTGCTATATTGAATGGGAATGTCCAGGGTTGTTATAATGAATGGGAGTGTCCAGTACTGTTATACTGAATGGGAATGTGCAGGATCACTATACTGAATGGGAATGTCCAGGATTGTTATAATGAATGGGAATGTCCAGTACTGTTATACTGAATGGGAATGTGCAGGATCGCTATACTGAATGGGAATGTCCAGGGTTGTTATACTGAATGGGAATGTCCAGGATTGCTATACTGAATGGGAATGTCCAACATTGTTGTATTGAATGGGAATGTCCAGGGTTGTTATAATGAATGGGAATGTCCAGGATTGTTATATTGAATGGGAATGTCCAGGGGATTGTTATAGTGAATGGAAATGTCCAGGATTGTTACAATGAGTGGGAATGTCCAGGATTGCTGTACTGAATGGGAATGTCCAGGGCTGCTATACTGAATGGGAATGTCCAGGGCTGCTATACTGAATGGGAATGTCCAGGATCGTTATAATGAATGGGAATGTCAGGATTGTTATAATGAATGGGAATGTCCAGGACTGTTATACTGAATGGGAATATCCATGATTATTATAATGAATGGGAATGTCCAGGACTGCTATACTGAATAGGAATCTCCAGGACTGCTATACCGAATGGGAATGTCAAGGACTGCTATACTGAATGGGAGTGTCCAGGATTTCTATACTGAGTGGGAATGTCCAGAATTGTTATAATGGATGGGAATGTCCAGGATTGCTCTAATGAATGGGAGTATCCAGGATTGTTATAATGAAAGGGAATGCCCAGGATTGTTATACTGAATGGGAATGTCTAGGATGGCTATACTGAATGGGAATGTCCAGCATTTTTATACTGACGGCGAAAATACCGAAACTAGGACAAAGCTTTGATACAAAAGCTAATACCAAAAGATAACAAACATGCCAAATATAAAAAATAATCCGTGCTCAAGTAACATAATTTAGATTTTTTCTTAAATGGTAAGCCCTCATTCTCTAATAATTATTCCAATTATAATAATCTTTACATAAGTAATAAACGGTTATTTTCCTGTGTCCAAAAGAATTCAGTATCAAAAAAAAGTCACAATGTTCCAGGTTCAGTTTGTTCCAATACGTTCTGACCTGTTAGGAAGAACTTTTCTTGTATCACAATATTGAAAAGAGACCTTATAGAAAGTTTTGCAAAACAGTAAGCGTTTACGTTACCTAACCTACCCTGAGGGCATCGTTGGATTATAAGTAGTTGAAATAGTAGGGAAAAGTAAGTAGGGTATTTGGAAGATTAAGGCAGGTTTCTAAAAATTATCATCTTGTTTCGTGACTTTTGAAAGAAGATTAATGCCAAATTAAAAAGTAAGCATTTTTTTTCATATGAATTAGCTCAGAAAAAAAAGGTTCGGTGGAGCTGACCTTGGCCAAAATTGGTTTAAATAATATAATCTTATTTGTGTCTTTTTATTCTTTCGTAATACGTGGGCCGAAATTATTATTTCAGGGAGTGTGTCCCAAGAGTTCAGTTTTAATTACCTTCAATGAACAACGTTCATTTACTGAGTAAAGGAGGATCGTTGTCGTCCAGAATGAACGACTGCATGACCGTTACTTCATTTCTAAATCCTGAAAGTATATCATCATAAAAATTTATTTTTTCACCGGAGTGATAGTAAAAGACTGGGTAGTTTACATACAGCCTTATATAATAAATTATGGCTATGTGATACTGAAATCGGTGAAAGTGAATACCAATCGTCAGTCTATATAAGTACATTTATTGGTAACTGGGGAGGCATTACAAAAACAAAGGTTTATTTACAACTTCGCCATTCAATGCAGGACAATACTTTTGCAATTGCTGCTGCAGTTCCGATTAATTAGTAATTTAGAAACTGGTATAAAAACACAAAACGTGACAAAGTTTTTTTAACTCTCATTGTGAACGCAAACTTCTGATGAACAGATAAATATGTGCAGAGGCGTAAAATTTTTGTGGATATCCATCGTTATTTAAGATTTAGATCAAACATTAGCCATACTGGTTTCGTAATAACGCAGCGTAGGGATATTGCCAAGGGTAATAAAAAATGTTTATCACTTAGAGTAAAACTAAGAAAATAATGAGTTGATAAATTCCTGAATAAATAAGAATACAAATAATAAAAAAATTCTATAAACATAATTTTTACATGCGCAGTTTAAGATCTTTTTCCACCAAACGAGCAAATATGGAGTGGTAATAACTGACGCTGCAGAGATTAGATATTATTGTAAACAAAACTATGAGAATAATTGTTAACATTTTATTAGATTTAATGTTGGGTGTTTTCAAAGTAAAATATTAGCATAAACATTTTCTGTTATTACTCATAAATCTTGCTGTACTTCATCATACTCAGTTTTGCTTTTGCTAATTGATGCTACATTTACATGCATCTTCCCTACAATTTTCTGTTTGAGAGAACACTACAAATGCGAAGATTTATAATTATATATATTTGAAATACAATAATCTCTTGTTGAAGCACTCTTTTAACTATATGAAAGTTTTTGGATTTGCGAAACAATTCTCTATGAAGGTTTTTATCTACATATTTTTATAATTTCTATTGAACGAAATTTACCATTTTTATGACAAGTCTCCTCCTCATGGTTTAAAACAAGTCTTTCTTTCTTAGTCTCGATATAAGTGAAAAAAGACATCACTCTCGTCCATACATCGCCTCTGCCTAAAGCATTATACGGAATAAAAAAAAGGGATAATTCTTCTCGAAGATAATATCCTATTAATCATAATAGCTTGGGCTTTGAGATCAAGACGTGCTAATTAAACCGTGGTCCTTAGTACACGCGCTCATATACTTGACATTCCACTCTCACAGGCTCTCTCAGTAAATTAAAACCGATGAGATTCAATTTGAACATTGTATTTACCTCTTCTCCTAAACAGCGTAAATCCTGCTTCCATTTAACATCAGGTTCCAGTGGTCACCCTCTAATAGCTAAATGCTGAGCAAATGAACTAAACTAAAATTTAACTTTCGTTCTTCTTAATTTCTTGGGCACACTTTTCTCTACTAATATTTGAGATATGCAAATGTTAAACATTGAAAGGCTATTTCATATATAAATTTTATATATAGGCCTATATATATATATATATATATATATATATATATATATATATATATATATATATATATATATATATATATATATATATATATATATATATACTGTATATATATATATATATATATATATATATATATATATATATGTACTGTATGTATATATATATGGCCATATATGAATATGTATGTATGTATGTATGTATGTATGTATGTATGTATGTATGTATATATATATATATATATATATATATATATATATATATATATATATATATATATATATATATATATATATATATATATATATATATATATATATATATATATATATATGTGTGTGTGTGTGTATATATATATATATATATATATATATATATATATATATATATATATATATATATATATATATATATATATATATATATATATATATATATATATATATATATATATATATATATATATATATATATATATATATGTATGTATATTATCACTTTTACATGAGATTTATTTATCACACATCACCACAAGTGGAAACATAAGAGGCTGGGCTTAGATCCTGACCGGTTTCGACTTCATTTAAACTGACGAAGACTTGATAGAAATCATAAATATATGTTAGGTTGATAATATGGACAAACGTACACACCGTTGGAGACGACCCCAATACCTGGCAGGTGTCAAAGGGGTACAGGTACTAGGTTTATAAATACGACAATCCTTATGCAATACGTATCTACTACCTTACTTAAAATTTAAATATTTCACAAATTTCTTTTGAAATTACAGGCTCAAGGCTATAAACGCCTTGGCTAATATTCGTTATGACTGAAACTTTCTTATATAAAACTACAATCAGTAATATTCCTTCCCAATGCATTATTAGAACATACTACTTTTTTTTGACGTTCCCCGTTTAATTGTATGACTGTTCTCACTTACATGCACAAAAATTCCACAGTTCACCTGTGCATAGCTTATACATTTTTTATGTTCTTCTATTCTCATTTCTCGTGTTTTTACCAGTGTGACTAACATAAAAGTTATCACAACACTTGTATGGAATTTCTTATATACATTCTTTATTACTGTAGGAAGAGTTGTTCACAAGTACATGTTTTATTGTTATTAAATGTTATTATTATCATCCGGCTGAACATGTAAATTTTTAGTGTTGTAAGTTTTTTTTTTAGATTGATACACGAGTTATAGATCCTGACAACGACTTCCCACTAACTGTTAGTGTTATTGAAAGCATTCCATTAGCATGTCATTTCGAGTAAAGTGTGATGAATTCCCGATACAGCCTAATACGTTAACAGTAGGCTATGTGGTTAAAGATAGTTGTTTATGACCATAATCAGTATATTGTTAGAAAAGAGAGAAACAGTGAGCAAGAGAGAGAGAGAGAGATGAGAAAGTCTTGTTATAATCTGTACATTTACATTTATATCTATTCATATATTTTCCTGATCAATTAATTACAGTTGATAATTTGCTTAATCAATCCATGTCCTAAAAACAGAATATACGGTATTAAATCTTAGTAAATTGGGTGATATAATGCATCTGTGATATTATAAGGTTCTCAGATTCTTTAATTAATCATTTTAATTTTTACTGCTCTGAATATCTACATCAGTATAGGACCAAAACAGAGATAAATAAAAATAAGAAAAACAAGTAAATGTATTAAGAATCCCTAAAGACGAAATTTAGAACCACTTGTCAAGGAAAAGTGTTGTTTTGAAACTATTACCAGGGAACTGCATCTTACTGCAATAGCAACGCACAAATTTAGCTATTTTAAATCTATAACTTTTCTTCTTTGTGTATCTCATATTGAATATTTCTGAATCTTTATTCAAATTTAATTATTTTTCTCTCTTATTATTATTACTAATAATATTCTGTTAAACAATATATCCGTCGCAGTATCGTTTGTTATGCCCTTTGTTGTGTTTTTAAGGCTTTCTCCATCTTCTCAAGAAGACCCCCCGAACGATAAGCAGGAGCTTCTTTCCCCTTCCTGTCTTTTAACCTGTCATGGAGCCAAAGGCGACTTTTCTGGTTGCACGCAATTTTTCCTTTCGTTGAAGGGTAATGTAGCTCGAGCGACGAGATTTGCTGGATATTACTGCTATTTATCGAAAATGTACGAAACTTTATGTAGCAGATAGCATTTCATTTTCATTTACATGTATGTATGACGATTGTGGATTGTTTGTTAATAATTCGTAACGGAAATACAACATATATTTGTTAGGGATGTCTCGTAAAAGATGCTTAATTATATAGACATTTAAATGTTTCTTATTTGGGTGCGTATGCGAGCACAAGAGTAAGTGTCTTTATTCATATTTACGGGCTCCTGTCCACAACACATATGACCATAATCTTTGTACTGATCATGTCGATATACACAAAAATGTGAGAGTATGCACATTCATGTACGTGTGCGTGCCTGCATGTGAGTGAGTACGTGCACACTTATTAGCATTCTAGTCTAAGATAATTTGCAAGTTGAAGTTTTATATACACAATCCTACGACTGACACTGACCAGAATTCTGAAGCATCGCTTGATGAAATAATACGTAGCTTTAAGCATTTTCCTAGAAGGATTTTTTTCTGCATAAGCTTTCTGTTGATAGCTTCAATAGATGAATTTAACAGAAATTGAAGTAGATGAATCTAAATTAGAATTTAAGGTAGATGAAACAGAAATAGAAGGGGCGTGGGCTGAAAGAAGGACCCAAGCAACGACAATGACGGATTTTTAACTGAGATTGGAGTAAAATTCAGTAAAATTTTAATGGTTATCATCTAACTTTCTAACGTTTTGAATGAAGCTGAATGCATATACAGTACACATTCCTCAACAATAAGACTTATTTTTTGCAGGAATATGAGTTTCCTATTTTTGTTTATGTGAAATTGTCCTAATTTGTTCAAAGAAATTTTGGTAGTTATTTTTTTGCTTGGAGTGTCAGTGCTCTAGTCTTTAATCCATGGATATTCTTCAAAAAACTTGGAAATAAAATCACTTTGCTGAAATTCACCATACATTTTGTACAATGCAAAATATGGAACAGTGCCACGTTGTATATCACCTGGTGTTAAGAATGCGTCCGCCAGAATAGCAGAAGGTTCACTGATACGCATTTGAAAGGGACGCAGGTTATTGTGTAAATTTTCGACGTACAGTTCACTTTCGTGAGACGTGTTTTGTGCCCTTATATTTGAAATGTCAGGTGAGCTGCCTTAATGCATATGAACAATGTACAGGTGATTGATCTGAATTCAGATTTTGAGGAAAAAATTGTAACTACTTTGTATCACACGATGGAAAAAATAATGAGGAATGCTCTCAGCAAAATAAGCATTATTGATAACAAAGAAAACAGTAGGAGTGGTATTTACATAATATAAGAATGGGATGTTTAAAGTAATTTCTTCTGTGAAAAAAAAGTATTTGCATTGCTGATTCCTGTGCCAAGTGGCAGGATAACCTACTGTCTTGAAAATTATAGTTATTTTAAGCTGATATAAGGCCTAAAACATTCTCCTGAAAAATTCTGCATTTTATCCAATAAATAATTGTCGGCCTTAATGGATAAATGGTCTATAGTTCCTGTTCACTTTCAGAGTAGGACGACCGAGCGCAAATGGGTATCAGTAACACCTTGAAAAGTTTCCCGTCGGACCCCAGTAATTCAGCCTCCATTTCGTCCCCTGCTCTTCATCTCTTCTGTATGACAGAAAGACAACCGGTTAGTTCTAAAGTTAAAGGCCTCATAACTTTCTTGCGCCTTGAACATGACTGGGGAGAACAAGTGTTTAAAAGTTTTTTTATTGGTAAGAAAAGTTACTATTCAAGAAACCTCGTTAAACACTGAAGGGCTTCCGAAGGAAATGCCAGGCCACTCTTCGCGCCCCCCCTTTTTTTTATTTCGTTAGGTTTTTCTAACTTCTCATTTTTAAATGATGTTTCTCTTCGCATTTTTTTCTGTAACGTGTTTTTTGCCTAGAATACCCACTTCTACTTTCGCTTTTTTTAAATAGACTGAAAAATATATATGGCCACTATTCTGTTAACTTTCTTCTCCAAATTCCTTCCATTTTGTCAGTGCATCTTTCGCTTTTTGTGTCTCTAAAAACTAACGAAGGTAGACACTTTGAACGAACTGGAAATTATATCCCTATTTTAGTATCCTACATATTTTTCTGACAGCAAATACGCTACCCTAAATTAGAATCTTCTGCTCTATTACTCAAAACAGTCAGTTCATTGCTATCTCTCTCTCTCTCTCTCTCTCTCTCTCTCTCTCTCTCTCTCTCTCTCTCTCTCTCTCTCTCTCTCTCTCTCTGTGTCTTTGATAAATGATGCCTTTCCTTACCCTATGCCGATGAGAGGTATATAGCCTTACCTATGCTTCAACCAAATTTGCTTGATTTAATTAAGAATTTTACTTTAATGATTTCATTCTTTACTATGGGAGGATTGCAAAAGCAATTTTCTACTATGAGGACTATTTACCCTGACGACAACAATTTCATGAAAAATACTGGTGTACCATAGAACTGTGCACAGTAATTACTTAAAATTACGGGGGAAATTAGCTTCCAAATTTCTATACAAAATACTGATATATTCATACTGATGTTAAACTTTGTCCTATCCTATGTTCCTTTTTTTTTTTAACAGCCGTGCATAGATGCGTAATCAAAGCCTTGAAAAGGGAGGAGATTATTGAGTTCAAAAGCTAGTAATGAGGCATCCATAAAAAATAAATATGCCATTTAGACAAAATAGGCGTGGTGATGCCAGAAATTTGAGACAAAGAGGCTATCCATTGCAAGATCAAAAAAAAAAAAAAAACTTTCAAGTAAACATTATGAAGATTGACATGGTATCATCTCGTATAATTTCCATATCTCCTTTCTGTCCTGAAGACAATTTTTCACCATCTCCTTTATTATTATTATCATTATTAGGAACATGTGATATCAATAGCTATCAAATTCCAAAAAGTATTAACACATTTTTATTATCGTTAAATATACTGTCTATTTCCTTTGAATATTTAGGTCCTTGTTTTCATTTCATGAAATTGCTCCTATCGCAATGAAGAAGGAAAGAGAGAGAGATAGAAACCAGATAAATAAGAAAAAACTACTAAATACGAAGAAACGTGTCTTTTACTTAAATATTTTTTTTTTATATTTACTTCACCAATTTAAAACATCTTTGATTTTCAGTAAGAATAAAACGAATAAAAAACCACAATGGCTTCACTTGTTGGCGGTTTTGCTCTCTAAAATTATAATTAGGCTGATCTTGTTCTTCATTTCACCTTCGTTAAGCAACTCGGTGTTTCTGCAGTTTGTATGGTAAAATATCTCTGCAATGATCTCTTCTAAAATTACCTTTGTTACTTATTAGATATTTCTTAGGCAAAGAATGTTGCTCTTGTTCATAACAAATTAAATGTATTAAATATTCTATCGTTAGAACATTTACTCTCGAGAAATTTCCGTTTGTGTTTTTCGCTGATGTCATCTTTCATTACTTACACCTTTTCTGAAAAGGCTGCTCACCTAAAAACAACCTCCACATAGCATACGCCAGCATTTTTTTATTTTGCTTCGATTCACTCTACCAAAACAATTAATTTAAAGTTTTTCAGTTCATTAACAGTAAGACTTTCATCGAAAGTAACTTACTTTGACGATTCAATAAAAAAAAAAAAAAAAAAAAGAGAACTGCGGAATCCTAAAAAGATAGAAATTTGGTTACTGTACTTTGTTCGGTGATATAAAATAGCTTATTCATAAATTTACTGTTCAGTTATTTACGTATTAATATCATTTTGGAAAATCAACTTAATCGAAACGTGAGAAACAGTTGATTAAAAAGTAGCAGTAATTGTTTTTAATGTTGTAATATCGATGGAAAATTTTATTTTTCACGACGAAGAGCCGACACAAGTAAATCTGCGTAAATGAAAGCAATGAAGTGAGGAAACGAATAATATTGAAAAAATAATAATATACACCATCATTACACCCCTTTTCTCAGAATAACAGAATGGAAAGAATAACTTTTACTCCTAAGGTTCTTGCGAAATAGTCGGGCCTTTAACTCTCCTTTAGTGCATAGTTCCATTAAATTCTGTTCCAAGAAGCCCTCGTACCTGAGAGGTTTCCTGCTTCTGTTGGTTTGCCTCAGAGGAAATTTTCGTTGACCAGAAAGAAGAGGAGAGGAAGAAATAAAATGAAAGACGAGTTGAAAGAGAAGAGCACTAACCCTGTCAAGACTTGATTTTCTTTAAGAAGTTGTTTTTTGCTAAGGGGAAGAAGAGGAAGAGGAGGAGTAGCACGAACAGGGGGAAAAAGTGAAGTACTGTAGAAGGCGGGGTAAGGGGAACAGTAAAAGTGATGTCGTAAGAAGTGGAAAAGAAAGGATAAGAATGAGGATGTCGGAAAACTCACGGTAACGTTTTGAGTGACACGGTGAATAAGAAAGCAAAGAGGAATTGGAATGGGTGGGATAGAGAAAAACAATGCATCAAACGGCTAATAAAACAAAAAAATATATATATATATATATAGATTAATGAATAAAGAACTGGTACTGGGGTGAAGATATCGTAGAAAATCCAGATTTTGTACTTCGAACAATTGGAGCTTGAGTACTGAAACTGGAAAATATCAGAACGTTCACTTTTGTATTTTCACTTTATTTGGTGACTGGCAAAGAGCAAAACTTCATAAATTTCCATACAGCGCGAAATGATGTTATGTAGGCTAGAAAATCAAGGCTATGGAAAGAATGCCATAAAAAAGATAGAATTAGAAATAATTTAAAATGAAAAATGAATTAAGTTTAATGATAATGATCATTTAAACAAGATTTCTGAAGTCATTTGGGTCTTTCCTCCTCATCAGTATTGCGGTAAACTGTTTACACATATTGCACCATTCCCTTTTTGCAAGCACTCTAATAATCTAGTGATTATACTTTCCTGTTTCTCTTAAACCTGGCGTTTCGGAATTATATAGTCTTTTAATCAACCTACTGTACCCAATGTTTTCTATACGACCAAAAATTTTTCAAAATGGTGTGATCGCTCCTTTTAGTTACTTTCAACATTTACTACTTATCCTATTTCCGCATACACTTTTCCCTATGCAAAAACTTCATCTCATTACATTAAAACTTTGTTCTTTTATCGCCCTCCATATCCACAATTCTCTTCATTAAAGGAGAGGTTGCTCAGCAATCTGTTAATGCCTTTCCAGTGCGGATTATGGAAACGAAGTTCATTTCCAATATGTCTGCATCTTTCAGTGTCATCGTCTTGGTAGAGCTAAGTGTATGCAGAAAGATTTTGTTCATTCACTCAAATAGGAAATGAGATACAAAAATGATTAAGGGTCAAATAATATCAGGAAGGTTCACCCTTTGATTCTACCTCTATGATCACCTAAAGTGTCTGTTCCAGAGATGAACCTAATTTTGCTTTTCAGGGGAAATGCTTTTAACTGACTAATTTCCGAGAGGGAGTCAGACGGAAAATGACAAAACAGATCAGTATCTGCCTACGTTTTCTACATTCCTAACCTGATTGCTTTTCTCTAAAGTTTTCAGTGAGGATCAGCCAAAAAAAAATCGCATTCAGACATTTTTTATTTGGCTGAGCAACTCTCTTAATGAATTGCAGTATAATAGGACGAACTAATCTTCTGATAGTAAAAACACTTTTTTATTCTAAAAATATTAAGAAAACAATTTTTTCTATTAGAAAGAATAAGTAACCAAAGACTTTTTGTTATACCTTGACATAATATTTTCTGAATGCACAAAAATCTTCATTAATTTGATTATGTCACATTATTTATCAACCTTCATAGTTTAATCCTACAGTTCCATAACCCCAAAACACTGCACTGAGTTACCATTACTTTTTTTTGATAATTTACTTAAGTTTTATCTATATATTCTCTCGAATTTCAGGCTCCTTAGACCTCTCTACAGTCGACAACCAGGACGTGGAAAATTATAGTGGCGAACTGTTGGAGCACCATTCCCACTGTCATACTGCTGCTGGAACTGTGCAGCATTGCCCCAGTACCATGAAATACGTATCTATTCGAGATACACAATGTAGAATCTAGCCAAGGAATTAAGTAGAATGCATTTCCTCTGAAATTCCTACGCTAATTAACTGCTTCCATTCTGTAACCACCCATATAGATCTTTAACTTCCATGTACTTGATATTAGGCCATATTTCATTAATTTGTCCTCAGAATCTCCTTTCATTTCCTTCTTTTAAAACTTATTGGTCCTAATTATATTGACAGCTCTAGTTTTGCAACATCCTCTCCAATCAAACTTACATCAATCGTACAATCTTCTTCAGTCATAAAATAATAAGATATTTATATGATATATATATATATATATATATATATATATATATATATATATATATATATATATATATATATATATATATATATATGTCCTCATCCACAAATATAGAGTTCACAGCGTGTAACTGACATACTGAAAATTCAACAATAGTACTTGATAAAACTAATAAAACATGGAATGAGCAAAGATCAATTTCAAATTAATTGAACATTACAAAATAGTTTTACTCAACGCTATGTTCACTTAAGGAAAGTGTAGCAAAAGATGAAAAGCAACTAAGGTATCATGTTCTCCACTAATTAGCTTTCAGGCTCTCATATTGCATTTTCAAAAGGTCTATCTGTTGCAAGCCGTGTAATTTCAAGCAGTGACTTATAGCAGTATTCATCATTACTGATAGCGTTTCGGCATATGCCTTCCTTCCAAATGCTGAATAATCTGTGCTCGATTGCATTAGCACATAAGAATATCGGGTTGAATAAGGAGGAATATCCATTGAATTAGCTATTCATTTTTCGCCAGTTAATTATTTTTTTTACCTGACAAACTTCCGTATTTGTAGAAAAAAAAAATAATGGACTCGTTATTAGACATCACAGAATCCAATGAATATTCCACAAACCCTCAAGAAAATATGTGTGAATCCAGTTCTCTAATTGTTCACGGTGACAATATAAAATTATCTATTTTCTACCTTTTCAACATCTGGACTTTGTTTTTGCTAAAGAGAGCGAATACTAAATTAATTTTAGCTTATTGTCAAAGTAATGCTGTAAATAGGAAGTGTAAATAAATATGAGATGCAAGTGTTAATAAGGATTTCCCTACCTAGAGCACTATTATTGTCGAGACTTTTACGATTTATGTGTATTTCACATTCATTGTGAATAGTAGCATAGTATCATTCTATGAGAAAACTAACCCCCTCACCAGAAGAAGGATTACCATCAAATTAATTTTCTTCCGCTACATTACCTTTCATCATCATGATGTCTATGGATCCATAAGCTGAAATTAATGACTTCCGATAAGTCGATTAAATTAGATTATCGATGGAAGCCCCAAAGGGTCCGCCCTACTACGACGAGGTGGCTTTGAATATGGGATTATAAGGATTATTGAATAATCGTTGCATTTGCTGTACTCCTATCAGAATCATTTAAGTGAAATAATATCGATTGGCAAATTTCATTAATTTGTGAAAAATTTAGTTTTCTCTTTGGGGAGAACACTGACAGATTTAAAGGAAACAATAAAAAGTAACTTTACATTCATTTACCCGCCCCCCAAAAAAAGTGTTTCAAAAATACTCACGTGAATTTAATTGATATGTTCATGTTATTTCATAACACATGAAAATATAGCCTTCTAAGTTGTAGAATGTCAGGACATTGTAAATCTAACTTCGCTATTTAGTCTAACTACCGTTAGTGTATAAAACAGTGTCACAAAGTCCAGGAGGAGAGAAAAAAAAATAATTAAAAAGATATCTTATTTGGCTTTCTTTCATAAAGAAAACGTAAAAAAATGGTAATAAAAATACTTAGAGGCGCCAAAAATAATAAAGGTATCGTCTTTTTGTGTGATGAGGCTCAGTATTTTTTACTTCATAACGTGAGCCGAAGCTTATCCAACCAAAAGTTTACGAAGCTGAGGTCGATTTTAGTGCCGGCGTTGATGATTTCTCGAGGAATAGGAGGAGAAGAATAAAGAAGTGGACGGCTGCAACGATGTGGATGATGATGTTGAATATCAAAATATGCAGGAAAAATAAAATAATTCAATTGTATTTTTCTTATTTGTCATTTTAATATCTAATAATAGGAAATAATGCTTTAGCTTCTATAAAATACTGAATTTTTCAGTGAGAAATATCGGATATTTATTGTAGTATACATTCTTTTTTCGACGTGAACTGCTAACATTACAAGCTGGGTGATTCTTATTATCATAGAATGAATAGTAAACCCATAGGAACTAGTACTGCAGCACCAAGGTGTATTACCTTGGAAACTCTTCAACTCCACGAATGTCTTCTATTTTTCAAATATTCGGCCCCACATAATCCACTGATTATAGATGATAAATATATCCGCCCCGGCAAAGAATGAGAAGCACATTTTTTGATATATATATAGATGGAATGGAATTTATCTACTCAGTTATCAAGAGAGATGAGAAATTATTTGGGCACCGCAATACATATCTTTGTCGACAACAGGGTCAGATCATAAAATCGAAATCAACCAATTATAACTGATTACCAACGCTGTAAATTGATAACGAATGTTAGTGATTGTTTGGTCCTCATCAGTTCGCACCTGTGCTGACCACTGGGGTGCCTGATCCCTTTAAACTCTTGATTGAGAAGAGGTCTTGAAATAAAATCGTCTTTAATTGGATTCCCATTGACACCCAGATGGATTTTAAATGATTCTAGAAAATCGGAATCTTTTCTTTATTAAGTTATAAAGTTTTTGCTGACTTGAAAACTATGTAAATATGAAACCTCAAAGGTCTCTACTTAGTATTTCAAAGGCATCTTTGTTATTCAATAACTCATGAGACTTACTGATGTGCGCCTCCCTATCTAAAATTACGACTTTCTATCATAATCAAGTTTTGTAATGATAACATCGCCCAGCTTGCCTTTTATGACCTTCTCGGGAGTCTATTTTTACGTTGTTTTGCTCCGAGATGTTTACCAAAACCCCTTTCAGGCACACTAGCAGTTTCTAGGAAATGTATGTCAAACACAGAGTTTCTTTTTTAAGATTACCTCGGTGCTTAGTTTTGGCAGCAATAATACTTAGATATACACGAAAGACCCCAAAAAATATATCTGTCTGCTTTTAAAACCATCAAGAACCATAGCGGTGGATAAAAGCAATATCTGTTTCTTGGCATCATATTAAATCATAGGTCCCCCTTTCCTTTCTTTGTGTGGCCTCCTAAAGGCAAAGGAAGATGCAACCCTTCTAAACTGTATCATATGCAATAGGCACACTTTCATGTATACATTTTTAAAATGGCTGCAAAGTTACTATCACCTTTCCTAAAAGCCACTCATCCTAAGTTGAATATTAAAACAGTAAGAGAAAGCCACTCATCCTAAGTTGAATATTAAAACAGTAAGAGATCAATTTCCCTTGGCTCAAGGAAATCTGTAAAACTGAAAAACCCGTGAGAAAGAACAAAGTTTTCTTTTAATGTTCATCTTTCCCTTTATTGTGAATCTTTACTTGGAATATTTCGAAACCGAAATCTTTCCGTCCATTAAACCTCAAACATTGATGTGACTTGGATATGTTGACGATATATTCATGCTCCGGGACGATAGATGGAGAAATTTCATAGGTTTTTTACATTACAAAAAACGATAAATTTCCATTCCTAAAAGTTCTGATTATAGGAGAACAGACAATTTATGCTTTTACTGTATATGGGAAACCACCATCCGTCGCTTGTTCGATTCATTTCCTAAGTTATCACGATACCTCAGTAAAGATTAAGATTGGCTAACACCCGTTTCTCAAGGTATTTAAGATATGCTCGTATTGATGATATACAGAATAGGATTTGAGAAAATATGTCAACTAACTCGATTTTTCCCTAAAGGAAATACTTTGTGAAATATGTCAACAAATAATGAACAGAATATATTACAAAAGTTCCTATAATAACAAACATACAGACTTTACCAACAAAATAAACCTTCAAAAGAGTAACTGACCACCACAAATCAGATAATCCATTTATTTTCCGCTGTTTACAAAACACCATGCAATGACTGCCATAAAATTTAAGTCGGGGAGACTGGTTCACCTATTTCATGAAGATTAAGGGAGCATAAACGATCAGTTAGATATTGCACCGAGAGTTCGGCTATTTTCATACATGTGCAGGACACTGGCCATAACATAAATTGGAGTGAGATAAGCTGTTTATCAACAGCAATTGTCCGCGCACAAATCTGGAATTTGCGATCGTTAATCAGTCCGAAAATATGAATCTATCAGGGAGCCACTGGAAATTCTCTACGCGGAAGATTTAATTTTGAAACCTATTCTGAAGTAAGTACATCAACGAATACAGTTTGTCAACCCAGGTGGGAACCCTAGGGGACCAAAAAAGAACGACGTCCCATTATGCGATAAAAAAGGTAATCATCTCTAAGTCTGCTAATCATTTCTAAGTGTGCTAAAGTCGTTATTCCACAGCTGTCTGTCTTTCCACTTTTACCAGTGATTACGGCTGAAGTCTTGTACAGCAAAATGTGTATGTGATGTTTTTACAATTTATTTTTTACACGGTCTTTTGATAACATAGAACTGTTACATACATACACAAACATACACTCACATGAATGTGTATATATATACATATATGTATATGTACATATATATATATATATATATATATATATATATATATATATATATATATATATATATATATATATATATATATATATATATATATATATATATATATTGTACATGTACATGCATGTGCGTGTATGTTAGTCTAATGTGTGCTTTCATTAGATTATTGGTACTAAGATCTAAAGTATGAAACATATATATATAGAAAAGTTTATCATGATTAAAGGTGTACATTCAGTAATATATAAATTAATAAATATATATAACTGAATAAATAAATCCAACATGGAAATTCGTTCGACGGTTCTACAATCATTTATTATCATTAAAATAGATTAATCAGGCCACTGAGCTGATTAACGGCTCTCATAGGGTTGGCCCGAAGAATTAAAATGAAATGGAGTACCAGGTCTAGACCATAGGCCAAGCACTGGGAATAAATGATGAATGAAAAATTAAATTTTAAAAATGAATATGCAAAAGGCATATGCTTCAACACTAGAATACACGCACACATTAAATATATTTACTCAAGTTTACTTCTGCACAACAAAAAAGAGAAAATAGAACTCAGAATAAGTTACGATTTTTAAAATTCGGATTTTTTTTATTAATTGCCCCGTGGGTTTGTATTTTCATAAATTACTTAATATTTTATAGAAAAATTAATTGGCTATTCCTCATAAATATTAAAACTGGGACAATTGAAAATGTTGTACGATTCTGATAAAATTTCGACAATCGACCCATTTCCGAAAGTTGATAACCGGTGTTTGTTATATTTCGGACAATCACATAACACGTTTAGCTGTTATTATCATTTTGCATTCTGAGCATTCGGGAGCAGGGTTATGTGGGCTGCTCATTAAGTGTCCTTGTGTCAAACGAGTATGGCCTACTCGCAGACGTGTCAGAATTACTTGTGCATCTCTCTCTCTCTCTCTCTCTCTCTCTCTCTCTCTCTCTCTCTCTCTCTCTCTCTGATATGATGAACTCCATTTTCTAACAACATGATCTATTTGTTTCAACGTATTATTTTCAGGCTCCTCATCCCATTTATTTTGCCATTTATTTAAAATACCTATTTTCATGTGTTACATAATCATTAATATGGATATTTACATTTTGTCATATGGGCTGCTTCTTTGGCTGCTTTATCAGCCTCTTCATTTCCCTTAATCCCTACATGGGCAGGGATCCAACATATTTCTATGTTTTTGTCATTATTGTACAAATTATGGAGCAATAACTTAATATGTTGTACAATGTTATTTTGCGGTTTGTATATTTGAATGACCTCTATGGCGCTTCCAGAGTCGCTAAAAATCACAGATTTATTACATGAGGTTTCTTTAATTATTTTTATACTCCCTTATGTACATGTGGGCGCTTTTTCTTTGATTTTTGGTTTGTTTAATCTTAATGGTAAATAAAGAAGCACGAAATTTGATAATGGAAAAGGTTCTTCACAGCGTCAACACCCTAAAAATAGGGAAAAAGAGAAATCAATGTTACATGAGCAAAAACACATAAAGAAATCTTTATAGCCGTCTCTCCCGTTTGCAGTGACGTCCGGAATATCAAGAGTTTTTGCCCGCAAGCAAGAAATCTTTCTCATTTACCTAAATGAAAAAGCAGCGAGCATGTCAACGAACTCAAAGGGACGAGAGAAATGAAAAGCGAGGCATCAGGATTCCACTGAATGGGAAGCTGAGATGAAAAACTATTAATTTAGCATTTCCTCAGCTAATTTTATTCGTTTTACTATTTAATGAAGGAGAAACGTAAATTTGAAACTCGCGTTAAGATTATAAAAAAAATTTTAAATGCCTGTTTGAAAAAAAATATTTTATTTATATTTACACACCTTTGCTCTTGGTATACTAGTTGCTTTTCACTTTACCATTTGCCGATTGCGTAAATATAATCAAAATATAGAAATTTTAATATTTTAAAATGAATAAGAATTCCGTGATGAACTAATAATTACGCAGCCACAAAAAATCGAGTGAAGCTGTGAAGTTCGAACACTTATGAACAGCGATGTAAGGGAATTCTTAAGAATATGAAAATTTTAGGCAACGGCTACAAAAAACATCACGGCTACAAAAAACATCATTTATATCTACAGAGACACCTCCTGTCATTTATTAATATTTTTTCTTTTGTAATTAGAATTGGCCATGTGTATATGTTTAGATTATCATAAATGGCAGACTCTTGAAATAATTCTATTTTCGTGTGTTCGTGTTTTTTTTTTTTTTTTCTAACTCCGAATGAGTCCGCAGAAGTACTTCTTGGTACAGTTTATCATGTTCCAAGGTTGACTTGTGTGTCAGGCGTTTCAGTGTCCAAAATCCTAACTTCTCGGAACCTCAACAAATGAATTAATCTAAAATCGGTCATGCTGCATCTTCATTTCAAGGGTTTCTTTCACATCCCAGGCACTAGCAAGTATGGTAAAAGATTGTTGGTCTCAGAGACTCTCTGCCCATTCCTTTCTTGAGTATAATGGCAACATCATTTGCAGCTGCCAAAGATGAATTTGGGAAGAATTTCATGAAAAGAGTCAGCGGGACTAAAGGTCAAGAAACAGCAACCGATATTTTGTCAGGAGTAAAACTCCTCTAAAAAAGAAATATCTCCTACAATTTTCATCATGGTATATTGTGAAAGTTGGAATTTTAATTAAAAAAAAATTAATTTAATATATAAGCCAACACTAAACATAAAAATGAACGCACTAGACGATTACCGTAATGCTAAGAGTAAGTAATCGAACAGCCTCAGCTTTACCCTCAAGAGGAAATTTAATATTTAACCCCGTCATTTCCTTTCGGTATAAGCCTAATAGAATCAGTTGCAGTGGGAATAGTCCCGGTTTGCTGACAGTAAACGTCTGTTACTCAGGAAATCTCTTTGGGACATTGTGAATTTGTAACAATTTTTTTTATTGTGCATCCCTACAAATAAAATACTGTCACTCAGGAAGTCTCTTTGGAACTTCATAGTGGCGCCTTATTCATAATTATTATTATATCGTGTATCTGTATAGATCAAATAATTTCAAACAAGGAATCTAATCCCTATTATTTTTCATCTTCAAACAAGGAATCTAATCCCTATTATTTTTCATCTTAATATTTTAAATTTACAGCTGGAGAACGAAATTTTATGCAACTGTCTGATACTATCCAAAGAGAAAATGTTAAAAAAATGACACGATACCTTTCTTTTTACAACTTTCTCATAAAATTTTTCACTCGCTAAAGCTTGCAATATCTCACGAAGTTCATTATACTCGTAGTTACGACCATATTAACACTGCCTCTCCTGTGAACATTAATAATCAACACTCCTTCCAGGACTGTCTTCATATCCCTAAGAACTTGCGCCTGCAACCCCAGTTCTTCACCTGATTTTTCCAATTTTTCAAATATAAATATTTCGAACAGTCATGGAAACATGATACATCCATATTTAACATCCACGTTTATACAAACCCAACTACTCATCATTTTACCTGTTCAAAATAATTCGGGTTTTGACGTACATACTTCTAACAACCCTTTTATTTTAAAACTTATCCCACGACTGCTTCGTAACAGTAGCCCACGTTGTCCTCCCCTATAAATCCTCCAGTGTACATGGTTTAGTGAATACTCAACATCTAGCAATGTTAGAGAACATCTAGCGATTTGCATTTTCAAGCTTTGGAGAAGAAGAAATATATGTACTTTTGATGTAAAGATAGAAACATGAAACTTGGATATACAGTAGTTATAAATTCTATCGATGATACAATGTTCTTGGAGTTCCATAAAAAAGACGAATTTTTAACAAATATTCTGGCACAAATTTATTCTGACACCACAGTCTGAGAACTTTGAATCCTTAGAAGTAATATACTGTCTTAGCAACGGTAAGTTGATTTAAAAATAACATGGAAAGGAAGAAAATTGGCAATAACATTTTGTGCAGCGATGCAAACCCCAAACAAATATATGGAAATATTTTTTTCATGTAAAGCCCGTCAATGTGCGCAGAGTTTCTCATTTTACGTTTGAATTATCTTCCTCTACGAAACTTTGTATGAATTTTGCTCTTTAACTATTCTAACTTATCAATGATAGAACTATTTTCCATATTCCTACATCGTATCCTAAAATGTAAGATAAATCCGATTGTTTAGAAGTATTTTTTCGGGGGGTTAATCATTTACTTGTGTAAAGTCCGATGAGAAAAGCAGGCATTTAAAAAGTAAAATATCGCACTGAAATAAGTAGGTCAACTCAGTAGAAAAAAATCAGATATCCTTTAAAATACCTATAATAAAAGTGATGATAGTATCAGCTCACATTCCAACTAAAAGCGTTGGAAAATTGCTCTCCAAATGTGCCCTGTAATGACAGGCAATCTCAGATAAAACGGCGGTGTCTATACAGTATTGAAGGCGGAAATGTGAAAGGGCTTATGCTTATGACGTTGTAAATGAAAATCATCTCAAAAAATATCTAAAGTTTCAAAAGATGATAGTATTGTGTGTGTGTGTGTGTGTGTATGAGAGAGAGAGAGAGAGAGAGAGAGAGAGAGAGAGAGAGAGAGAGAGAGATATTATGTCGGAACATAGTAAAGTAGTAAAGTACTTGTTGACATTGAAATTAAAATTGCACTTCAGTACATAACAAATGAGGTAAACAAATATAAACAAAAGATAAATAAATAAATACATAAACAAAGAAATATATAATTAAATAAATCCATAAATGAATAAAACAGGTAAATAAACAAATAAAAATTACATACAATAAAAAAATGACATACAGCGATAAAGTATGAACCCAAAGAATGTATGTAAGGAGACTGCTATTGATACAGAATATTTAGATTTTTCCTTCTCCGACGAACCTGATAAGGATATCACATAGACTCTGAAATTTTAAAGTCACTTATAAAATCCAGATAAAATCTTCTGTACGAAAAAATTCTCAAGTCTCTTATGAAAACTACACAAAAGAAAATCGGAAACACTTTATCGCCAAACGTACTCACTTGTAGCCAACGTACTCAGCTCCATTTTGCATCTCCACGTAGTAGTGTATAACAGAGATGTCTCTGAAATAACAAACAACACATAAGCTCGCAGGCTGAGCACTTCATGGTAATATTCATAACTCAGATTGCATAGTGATTGGTCTAATGATATGCTCACTTGGCGTGTATTATATCGAAGGGTACAGTGTCTAATACTGCTGAAACACCGATATGTTTGTGTATCAGAATTTCCTTGAACTTTATTACAATTTATGTCAGTCACATTCAAATTTGCTGTCGGCCAAGAAGAACTTGAATAACACTTTTTACCAGGTATAAATGACAGAACAAAAAATATATATGTATACACACAAAACACACACACACACACACACACACACACATATATATATATATATATATATATATATATATATATATATATATATATATATATATATATATATATATATACGGAGAAATACTGTTCCTATGCTCGCTGAAGATGGAAAAATACATTTATAATTTAACAAAAGATCAAATAAACTGTAAATCCTCTAAAAAATGAAACTTCTGGACCCAAACTTCGTTGTTTTGACAAAGAAAAATTCAAGAATTCTGAATTTTCTTGAACTTTATTACAATTTATGTTATGTCAGTCACATTCAAATTTGCTGTCGGCCAAGAAGAACTTGAATAACACTTTTTACCAGGTCTAAATGACAGAACAAAAATATATGTACGAGTATACATACAAACACACACATATTTATATATACATACCCACACACACACACACACACACACACATATATATATATATATATATATATATATATATATATATATATATATATATATATATATATATATATATATATATATATATTATTAAAGGTGGACCATGGAAACGTATTCATCTCTACATAATTCTTTATTTCCAACGTTTCGTAATAAAAAGCTTTATTACATCATCAGGGAATCTGTTAAATAATGAATAAAATTACTTTAAAAATTGGTCTTAAAATCAATAAAATCCATAAAATACTTCACAGTTAAAATACAAGATAAAAAAACGAAAAACAAAAAAAAAAAAAAGACATAGAAGCAAAATCAAAGACCGCTAACCAACCTTATACCAAGAAGGCAGAAGACAGAATGCATAAGAAAAGTTAACTCAGGTACAGCTGAGTGGAGGAGGTCTGGGTATTTAACTGGGGAACTAGTTGTTTAATAAATAATGATTCCAGGATAGGCAGTTCGCATACATTAGTTGTTTGGGCTATGATACAGAAATCGTTTCTATCAATATATGTTTTACAAATTTTCGAATGGTTTCTTATGCTTGAATGCTCGGGATTGGAGAGCCTACAGCCAGTCCGAAAACTTAATCCCCGATGAGAGTCGATTCTGACCCTCAGTAACCTCCTCGTGGATCCGACATATGTCCCAGAGTTACACTTAGGGCAAGTATACTTATATACCACGTTAGAGGTCAAAAAGAGGGTTTAATCGATCTTTGTATCTGAAAAAGGAACCAATCGTTAGTGGATTTTTAGGAATTAATTTTAGATTAATGGCACCATAATGTTTATGAACAATTTGTACAAACCTTTGTCGAAAAGAATCATCATGTAAAAATGGAAATTTGGCATAAAAAGCTAATTTTGGTACTGTACAAGGTTTGGCGATATTCATGAATTGTTTGTCAAGAAACATGCGGAGCTTTTTAAAAAACAAGTTCTGTGGGAAGCAATTATTCACAAAATATGCAGAAAGGAAACCAATTTCTTGATGGAAGGATTGCCAGTTCGATGTAATAAAAAAAGCCCTGTGGAGGAGAGTAAAAATAGAGTTCAGTTTGAAGTCATAAAAACAAGAACTATAGTAATTGGATCCTAAACCAGTAAAAGTCTTCTTTCTAAAAACAGAAGTATTAAAAAATCCATTATCCCTAGTAACAAGAACGTCTAGGAAAGGCAACTGATTGTTCACCTCTTTTTCTACAGTAAACTTAATGTTATTATGTTTAGTATTAACATATGCTAAAAACGAGTCAATATCACAATCATTCTTAAATAAGGCGAAGGTGTCATCAATATACCTACCATAAAAGAGTGGGTGGAACCTAAGTGGACATTCATCTAACATGCGCTCTTCCAGCGAGCACATGAAGATGTTGGCAAAAGTAGGACCCAAAGGAGAGCCCATGGCTACACCGTCAGTTTGTTTAAAAGTTTGCCATCAAAAACAAAGGCGGTGTCCAGCACTGCCAGTTCTAAAAAGAGTTTTAAAAGACGTACGATTAAAATTGTTAAAAACAGAATCTGGTTCAGGAAAAAGTTTATGTAAGATAATATCGATAGTTTCTTCCACAGGAACATTAGTAAAAAGAGATTCAACATCTAAACTGGCCATTTTAAAATTAGCGTCCTGTAATAAAACTTTATCCTTAAAAGAGTAAGAATTGCCGAGTAAAATCATTTTTAGTCAGCGGTTCTAAAAAAGGTACCAAATATTTAGCTAACTTATAATTAGGTGTATTATATGATGCCAAGATTGGTCTCATAGGTGTATTAGGCTTATGTATTTTTGGGAGACCATATAAAACTCCAAAGGATGATCCGGTGACAAACAAATCTTGGTATGTATTATCATCTATAATTTTCTCTTTCTTTAAAAGACGTAAAAATCTGTTTATTTTGTCCTCAGTTGCTATGATATTGTGAAAATCAGGTGTTCCAATTTCAGTGAACTTACCTTGGTCTCTTAAGATAGCCAACATTTTTTCATTATAGTCCGTTCGATCTAATAGGACCGTTCCCTTCCCTTTGTCGGGTCTAGTAACAACCAAATCTTTTCTACTCGCCAGCTGTTTAAGGATGTGATGATCTTCTTTTTTGAAGAATGGAGTCCAGCGTGTTTTCAATTTCCTAAATGCACCCTGGGACAGTTCGAAGAGTTGTTTCTGAAGGTCACTTTTGTTTACGTTAAAAGGTAATGCTGTTAGCCTGTGGAAAATCGACTCTATGGGGAGAAAAAATTTGATATAATTTGGTCTAAAATTAGGTAGGCAGAACTCCAACTCGAGCGATAAAAGAAACTCTTCACGTTTAGATAGCACATGTTTTGATAAATTAAAAACAGTCACTCTTTCTTTAGCAAAATTTGGAATCATAATACCCAAACCTCTCAATTTCCTGAAATGTCTTTCTTGTATGAGTGAAATAAAATCACCAAAAGTTTTGTTAAAAAGCTTCTTGAAAATAATACTATCTATAAAAGAAAGAGAATTAAACACTTCCACCTTCAGATTTGAAACATGGTCGTTATGTTTATCAATAGTTTTTTGTTTATTGCCTATTTCTATATTAAGCAGAGAGTTGGTAGCGTCTTTGTAAAAATGTGTTTGGTACAAGGATGATTTATACAATTTAAATTTGACAAAATTCGGAACAGTTCCGTTACATTGACAATACTGTAAAAAATCTAAATCAAGTTTTGCTTTTTCTAGTTTTTTGTAGCCTTTCTCGAGGTTCCGACATTTTTGTAATAGGTCTGATCCGTATCTACGGCGTATAAGTTGATGAAAATGGTTAAATCCTCTTGATCTGACTTGAAGTAGGAAAAGAAACGCATAAAAGAAGCTGCGAAGATCCATATTAAAAGGGGGCGGGAGGTCAGCGGTAACGTTCCCGGACTCGAAGTGGTCAGGCAGAAGTATCAAAGAACAGAAGTAGGCGACGGCCAGTGGTATATATTAGCGCGAAGGTGGACCATGGAAACGTATTCATCTCTACATAATTCTTTATTTCCAACGTTTCGTAATAAAAAGCTTTATTACATCATCAGGGAATCTGTTAAATAATGAATAAAATTACTTTAAAAATTGCTCTTAAAATCAATAAAATCCATAAAATACTTCACAGTTAAAATACAAGATAAAAAAAACGAAAAACAAAAAAAACAAAAAAGACATAGAAGCAAAATCAAAGACCGCTAACCAACCTTATACCAAGAAGGCAGAAGACAGAATGCATAAGAAAAGTTAACTCAGGTACAGCTGAGTGGAGGAGGTCTGGGTATTTAACTAGGGAACTAGTTGTTTAATAAATAATGATTCCAGGATAGGCAGTTCGCATACATTAGTTGTTTGGGCTATGATACAGAAATCGTTTCTATCAATATATGTTTTACAAATTTTCGAATGGTTTCTTATGCTTGAATGCTCGGGATTGGTTCCTTTTTCAGATACAAAGATCGATTAAACCCTCTTTTGACCTCTAACGTGGTATATAAGTATACTTGCCCTAAGTGTAACTCTGGGACATATGTCGGATCCACGAGGAGGTTACTGAGGGTCAGAATCGACTCTCATCGGGGATTAAGTTTTCGGACTGGCTGTAGGCTCTCCAATCCCGAGCATTCAAGCATAAGAAACCATTCGAAAATTTGTAAAACATATATTGATAGAAACGATTTCTGTATCATAGCCCAAACAATTAATGTATGCGAACTGCCTATCCTGGAATCATTATTTATTAAACAACTAGTTCCCCAGTTAAATACCCAGACCTCCTCCACTCAGCTGTACCTGAGTTAACTTTTCTTATGCATTCTGTCTTCTGCCTTCTTGGTATAAGGTTGGTTAGCGGTCTTTGATTTTGCTTCTATGTCTTTTTGTTTTTTTTTGTTTTTTCGTTTTTTTTTATCTTGTATTTTAACTGTGAAGTATTTTATGGATTTTATTGATTTTAAGAGCAATTTTTAAAGTAGTTTTATTCATTATTTAACAGATTCCCTGATGATGTAATAAAGCTTTTTATTACGAAACGTTGGAAATAAAGAATTATGTAGAGATGAATACGTTTCCATGGTCCACCTTCGCGCTAATATATACCACTGGCCGTCGCCTACTTCTGTTCTTTGATACTTCTGCCTGACCACTTCGAGTCCGGGAACGTTACCGCTGACCTCCCGCCCTTTTTAATATGGATCTTCGCAGCTTCTTTTATGCGTTTTTTCCTACTTCTAAGTCAGATCAAGAGGATTTAACCATTTTCATCAACTTATACGCCGTAGATACGGATCAGACCTATTACAAAAATGTCGGAACCTCGAGAAAGGCTACAAAAAACTAGAAAAAGCAAAACTTGATTTAGATTTTTTACAGTATTGTCAATGTAACGGAACTGTTCGAATTTTGTCAAATTTAAATTGTATAAATCATCCTTGTACCAAACACATTTTTACAAAGACGCTACCAACTCTCTGCTTAATATAGAAATAGGCAATAAACAAAAACTATTGATAAACATAACGACCATGTTTCAAATCTGAAGGTGGAAGTGTTTAATTCTCTTTCTTTTTATAGATAGTATTATTTTCAAGAAGCTTTTTAACAAAACTTTTGGTGATTTTATTTCACTCATACAAGAAAGACATTTCAGGAAATTGAGAGGTTTGGGTATTATGATTCCAAATTTTGCTAAAGAAAGAGTGACTGTTTTTAATTTATCAAAACATGTGCTATCTAAACGTGAAAAGTTTCTTTTATCGCTCGAGTTGGAGTTCTGCCTACCTAATTTTAGACCAAATTATATCAAATTTTTTCTCCCCATAGAGTCGATTTTCCACAGGCTAACAGCATTACCTTTTAACGTAAAAAAAGTGACCTTCAGAAACAACTCTTCGAACTGTCCCAGGGTGCATTTAGGAAATTGAAAACACGCTGACTCCATTCTTCAAAAAAAGATGATCATCACATCCTTAAACAGCTGGCGAGTAGAAAAGATTTGGTTGTTACTAGACCCGGCAAAGGGAAGGAACGGTCCTATTAGATCGAACGGACTATAATGAAAAAATGTTGGCTATCTTAAGAGACCAAGGTAAGTTCACTGAAATTGGAACACCTGATTTTCACAATATCATAGTAACTGAGGACAAAATAAACAGATTTTTACGTCTTTTAAAGAAAGAGAAAATTATAGATGATAATACATACCAAGATTTGTTTGTCACCGGATCATCCTTTGGAGTTTTATATGGTCTCCCAAAAATACATAAGCCTAATACACCTATGAGACCAATCTTGGCATCATATAATACACCTAATTATAAGTTAGCTAAATATTTGGTACCTCTTTTAGAACCGCTGACTAAAAATGATTTTACTCTCGGCAATTCTTACTCTTTTAAGGATAAAGTTTTATTACAGGACGCTAATTTTAAAATGGCCAGTTTAGATGTTGAATCTCTTTTACTAATGTTCCTGTGGAAGAAACTATCGATATTATCTTACATAAACTTTTTCCTGAACCAGATTCTGTTTTTAACAATTTTAATCGTACGTCTTTTAAAACTCTTTTAGAACTGGCAGTGCTGGACACCGCCTTTGTTTTTGATGGCAAACTTTTAAACAAACTGACGGTGTAGCCATGGGCTCTCCTTTGGGTCCTACTTTTGCCAACATCTTCATGTGCTCGCTGGAAGAGCGCATGTTAGATGAATGTCCACTTAGGTTCCACCCACTCTTTTATGGTAGGTATATTGATGACACCTTCGCCTTATTTAAGAATGATTGTGATATTGACTCGTTTTTAGCATATGTTAATACTAAACATAATAACATTAAGTTTACTGTAGAAAAGAGGTGAACAATCAGTTGCCTTTCCTAGACGTTCTTGTTACTAGGGATAATGGATTTTTTAATACTTCTGTTTTTAGAAAGAAGACTTTTACTGGTTTAGGATCCAATTACTATAGTTCTTGTTTTTATGACTTCAAACTGAACTCTATTTTTACTCTCCTCCACAGGGCTTTTTTTATTACATCGAACTGGCAATCCTTCCATCAAGAAATTGGTTTCCTTTCTGCATATTTTGTGAATAATTGCTTCCCACAGAACTTGTTTTTTAAAAAGCTCCGCATGTTTCTTGACAAACAATTATGAATATCGCCAAACCTTTGTACAGTACCAAAATTAGCTTTTTATGCCAAATTTCCATTTTTACATGATGATTCTTTTCGACAAAGGTTTGTACAAATTGTTCATAAACATTATGGTGCCATTAATCTAAAATTAATTCCTAAAAATCCACTAACGATTGGTTCCTTTTTCAGATACAAAGATCGATTAAACCCTCTTTTGACCTCTAACGTGGTATATAAGTATACTTGCCCTAAGTGTAACTCTGGGACATATGTCGGATCCACGAGGAGGTTACTGAGGGTCAGAATCGACTCTCATCGGGGATTAAGTTTTCGGACTGGCTGTAGGCTCTCCAATCCCGAGCATTCAAGCATAAGAAACCATTCGAAAATTTGTAAAACATATATTGATAGAAACGATTTCTGTATCATAGCCCAAACAACTAATGTATGCGAACTGCCTATCCTGGAATCATTATTTATTAAACAACTAGTTCCCCAGTTAAATACCCAGACCTCCTCCACTCAGCTGTACCTGAGTTAACTTTTCTTATGCATTCTGTCTTCTGCCTTCTTGGTATAAGGTTGGTTAGCGGTCTTTGATTTTGCTTCTATGTCTTTTTTTTTTTTGTTTTTTCGTTTTTTTTTTTATCTTGTATTTTAACTGTGAAGTATTTTATGGATTTTATTGATTTTAAGAGCAATTTTTAAAGTAATTTTATTCATTATTTAACAGATTCCCTGATGATGTAATAAAGCTTTTTATTACGAAACGTTGGAAATAAAGAATTATGTAGAGATGAATACGTTTCCATGGTCCACCTTCGCGCTAATATATACCACTGGCCGTCGCCTACTTCTGTTCTTTTTGATATATATATATATATATATATATATATATATATATATATATATATATATATATATATATATATATATATATATATATATATATATATATATATATATATATATATACTGTTCCTATGCTTGCTGAAGATGGAAAAAATACAATTATAATTTAACAAAAGATCAAATAAACTGTAAATTCTCTAATAAATGAAACATCTGGACCCAAACTTCGTTGTTTTGACAGAAAAATTCAAGAAACATCCTATAAAACTAGTCTTTTATTAAGTCTCGTGTCAAACTGCGGCTTGAAAGTGCATTGCATTCTCTGTGAATCATCGCACCAACAATTTCTTTTGCTTCTCCCTCAGAATCGCATGACACTTCGCGAATATATCTCGAGGCAACGGTTCTGACTTGAATTGGTAAGCGGGTGCGTTCCCCACACCCAAATTGTGTGCCTGCAAGGGCCCAAGTGTTCTTGTTATGTCGGTATACTTTGTTGTTCGCATTCGCTTGCTGCAGTTGAGTGATGTTACCCAACGAATTGACTACAAACGTCTCTCGATGTGCAAGGATGAATTTCAGTAAAAAACAAAAATTCCTACGGTTATTGTGTGACTAGAGAGACACACATGTAAGTTCCAAATTATCAAATGCTAAGCAAAATTTTAGGGGAAAATTCTTCAAGTCACTGAAGCCTGACAGTCTTTAAAAAATGTTTTTTAACATAAAAAAAACACAAACAAGACACATACATACATACGTCTGTATACCACCAATGGACAACGGGGTCTAGGTCTGGTCAGTTTTTGGATGGGTAATTACCTTGAAATACCTGAACCTTTAGGCAAATAAGCAAGCTGAATATAGGACATGGAAGAGCACCATACCTATGAGATACTTGCTAAAATCCGAAACGATAATGTTATCTGGTCAACCTCATACGAACGGAAAAGAATCATATATGATATAGCATTCACATACACGCATGCACACACGCACGCACACACATACTATACATACATATATATATATATATATATAAAATATATATATATAAAATATATATATAAAAATTATATAATTTATATGCATATATATATACATATATATGCATATATATAATATATACACACACACACACATATATATATATATATATATATATATATATATATATATATATATATATATATATATATATATATATATATATATATATATATATATAAGCGATAAATGAGGTTAGGCTAATATTTATGCTAAAAAACCTGAACCATTTCTTTGACAATATAAGGGTCCATATGACAACATTCCTTTTCACTCAAAAAAAAAAGTCGTTTTGGAACACGTTGATAGGCTATACATAGAATCAGAGCATTTCATATTAAAAACACTTGGTAATACTATTTTTCTGTAGTGAATCTAAGGACTTATCAATTAAAAAATATCAGTTAGCTAAGGAAAGGTTACAACAGAAATTGCTATAACAAAAAGGAATACGAGTATTAATCCTGGGCAAATATTCAGAAAAAAAAAAGTTTTGATGGTGAAGTGCAGGTTCTTCAGGATCCCTCAAATTCCAAACCCTTGTTACAATAGCACAAGGATGACACTGCTGCCCAATTGAACCTCGGCCACGGTTTGAGCAAAATTGAATCCACACAATGTGCAATAATAATTACTTATTAAACTGACACCCTGCACCACTGTTATTAAAGAAAGATGACTGATTACGGAAGCTGAGATCACACCGTGATTTTAACGAGAACTATAAGCAAATTAAGAAGAAAAGGACAAATCAAATAAAAAGCTTCGAGCTCACTCTGCATCAATATCAGCTGGCAGTACTAGCAAAATCAGTAGCAACAACGGCCAGTTTATCCCCATTCTGCATAGTTCTATAGACCCGTTGTCATTTCCTGTCTATGTTTCTGTAGAATTTGCTTCTACATCCTCGGCAGCTGAATTCGAAAATGTATACAACCACATTTAGGATACATTCGACGAAATATCTACGAAAAAAGTTTCGGTATTTTCAAGAGCTGGAATAATGGTAAATAAATCTGTCCGAAAATCATCTACCTTCTAAAGAAGCTTCCAAACCGCTCAGATTAGCCTAAATCGTACCGGGCCACAAAAAAGATAAAAACATGCTACCAGTTTCCCTGTTGGTTTTCATGTTTTTCGTATCATGAAGCCTAGAATTCTTTGAGCGTCCTTCACGATGTCCTTTTTTTCGAGATATGATAACACGTACATTACTTGTTTCATTAACGCTTAAATGTTTGCTTGGTACCTTATTTTCTCCAACTTCCATGATTCTATACACAATACCAGAGCAAATAAGTGACATGCATATAAATCCTTTCCCGTTACAACTACTGCATAAATAATTTCTACAATTTGAACATCATGAGCATTGTGCATATCACTCTAGTTATTATTATTATTTATTATTATTATTATTATTATTATTATTATTATTATTATTATTATTATTATTACTTCGTTGAAAAGAATTGCATTCTGTAGGCTGTTGAGCTTATAATTTGCCTTCTCAACTTGGCGCATACGTTTCGTTTCAACAGGCAAATTATTCAGCCTACTAAAACGAAGAAACTTATACGACAAGTTGAGAAGGCAAAAATATAAGCTCAAAGGCATGCAAAATGCCATTCTTTTCAACGAAGTTTGCCTCAAAGATGGTCTCCTTCCAAGGTATTATTATTATTATTATTATTATTATTATTATTATTATCATTATTATTATTATTATTATTATTATGAACTGGCAATGACAATAATTCTTAGGAAATAGTTCAATGTTTCTCCCCTAAGTTTGGTGTGACTGCGGCGAACAGCAGTAACCCATCATCAACATGTTAAGGAAAGAGGATTGAGGGACACGATGACAAGTTGTCTTCCTTTCGTGCTGACGCCTCTCCCCTCATTTTCTTTCCATCCTCACCGCAATATGAGAATGGAGAAATGGCCCTTTGCAGAGCCCTAAAATCCTGACTCATCTTCGCGGGACATAAAGTCTCGAATACATTCTCTTATTCGAAATGATGAGCGGCTTTTTATGGCCTCTGCATGTTCTATGGATATAGTACCACGATTATTTGTTGGTTCAATTTCATGACCAAGGAAATCATACGCAGATTTCCTATTGAAGCTGTATTATAGCTCTTGATGCTAATATGTGGACTGAAATAATAGTTTTACTGCATTTGTAGTCTCTCAATATATCTACCTTTCATCTCTATCTTACATATGATGTAATAGTATCTTGATGTAATGGTATCCGTCTATATCTATCTTACAATTAAGGTTATAATATCTTAAGGTAATAACATCCGTCTAACTTTATTTTACTTAGGAGGTAAAAATATCTTGTGGTAATATATCCGTATCTATCTTACTTGGGAGGTATGGAAACTATGATAATCATTTACTTATTTAATCTAATTATATCGCAGTTACGCTAATGAACCGCTAATGTGTTTATGATTACCTACACGTAAAGAGAGAGAGAGAGAGAGAGAGAGAGAGAGAGAGAGAGAGAGAGAGAGAGAGAGAGAGAGAGAGAGTAATTCAACATTCAACATTATGCATTATCAACAGATAATTTCACCTGGAAATAGATGGACCGCTGACCTATAACGTTTTAGGGCAGCACTATACCCACGCAGCACTTGGGGTATAAAAGGTATGGAACCCGATATGCTGTTGTCTAGGTGAACAGGTTATGTCTTTCCATTGCTGGTAGGCAGGGAGTGAGTAAAACCAGAGAAGTAGGTAAAATATCCCTGATATGATTCCAAACTATATTCAGATATATATATATATATATATATATATATATATATATATATATATATATATATATATATATATATATATATATAGTTCCACTCCTTATGGGCCTTCTGTAACTATATATGGTTACAATGTTATGCTTTCAAATCACAGGTCAATGGTTCAGTATTACTAAAGAAGAATTTTATCTTAATCATTCAGAATTATATTAACCTGTTCGCCACATACACAAACATTTGTTGACTTTTGGGCCTTCTTAAAAAGTGGTTAATGTTGTGCTTTCAAAAGGTCAATGGTTCATTTATTACTAAAGAAGAATTTTATTTAATTTCAGAATTATATTAACCTGAGCCACATTTATGATTTGATTGACATCAAAATTAACTCACCTTAGTTACATGAAAAAATTTTAATTTTTTAAAGCAGTGTTTAATTTAAACAGGATGGACAGATGAAATTGTATTGAGTTTACCTCAAAATCATAACTCACCTTATGTTACATGAAAATATATCACTTTTTAGCAGTGTAGAATTAAATAGGATACAGATGAAATAACGCTTTGAAGTTTACCTCAACAATCATAATACTATATATATAATATATATATATATATATATATATATATATATATATCTATATATACCTATATATCTTTTACATATCTATATATATAATATATATATATATATATATATATATATATATATATAATATATACATATTTATGTATATCTATATATATATAATATATACATATATATATATATATATATATATATATATATATATATATATATATATATATATATATATATATATATATATATATATATATATATATATATATATATATATATATATATATATATAGATGAACTGACAGTGCTGGTGGTAAAGAAGCAGAAAAGATTTCAACTGACTGGAGAGAGATTAACACTTTAGTAGTTTCCAAAATTTTTGTCAAAACAGTGCATTATGAGCACTATAGTGGTCTGTCCACTGGAAAAAAAAACGGCAAAGAAATGAAAGATGAATTGTGCATATAACTGTGTAATGTTATAGATGAAATACCAGGAAGAGACAAGAGGAATCAAAATGTAGTAATATGAATGAAGGTTTGAAAGACAGCCTGAGAAAAACTGCAAACAAAGTATAGGGATACAGCTGAACGATTCTTATTCCGCAAATACTCTTGCAATTGGAGGTACTCTTTAACCGAACGAGGGCATCCATGAATACAATTCAGTATTCCACTTGGCAGATTCCGATACCACACAGACCCCATAGTCATTAAGAGAGAGAGAGAGAGAGAGAGAGAGAGAGAGAGAGAGAGAGAGAGAGAGAGAGAGAGAGAGAGAGAGAATGTTAGGAGGTATAAACGAGAAAAGGTTAAATTTATCACGAATCTCTTTACGAACACACTAAAGTTGAAACTAATAGCACCCTACAGTAAAGTCGACAAAATACCTATGATTAATACCTCAAGCTTCTTGGCGATGAACACCCATAGTTATCTGCAACTGAATGTAAAATATATATTTATGTAATTAGAGTGATCATATCTGGGGAACTGAACAGAACCAATGAAAGGGGAAAGAAGCAAAGGGGTTTCATGAGGTAACAAGATGGAAGTCTGGGACATAGGATGAGAAATGGATACAATAACAAAACAAAAAATTGGGTGTTGAAAGATTTTAGGCAAAAAAATAAAAAACGCAAAGTAGCATGTGTTAAATACCTGTACTCAAGTCTAGATAGTGAAGTTATACGGCGCTCAAGAAGAAGAAAAAATATCGGGAAAGCAGGCAGGTGATGGTAACTAGCCGTAGATTTAGGATAGCTCATAGAATTTTTAAATAAATTATTCAGTGGGAGAAAGAGCGGTTGCCTGTCCAGATAAGAGATAGATAAATAATAACATAAAAAAAAACAACGCAAACTGGAACACATTTTTGAGACTATGGATACGAAAACTGAGGGGGATAACCTGATTAATATGGCAAATGCTGAAGAAGACCTGAATGTTCGAATAGAGGAACTCGGTTTTTGATGTGGCCTCAGGAGGAAAGAAACTTGTGAGAGGGAAAGATTCAGGAAATGATGGGACGCTGCTGAGTTGATTCTTGCAGAAAAATTAAATAACACTTACAAAACAAGCAATGAGAGGGCCTGATGATTATTAATTCGAAGTCTTACCAAATTCCCCCAAGAAAGGTGTCTTGGTTGAATTAGATAACTACAGAGACACTGCATATTCTTAGGTGGTAGTGAAAATGAAGCTTATTTATTGAATCTGAAATAAACAGTATGGTGAACTTGCAAAACTTAGATTATTTGTATGATGATCTCTGTGAGGAAACACCTCAAGATTTAAAAACATTCGCTTCGTTTGCTACATATACACAGAGATGGTACTCGAGATAAATATAGGTAAAAATTGAATAAATGAGGACATATTTGCACAAAAGGATGAGAAAAAACTAGCTCGAGAAAGGATAAAAAAGGTCAAGCCTTTCGGATATAACGAACAATTTTATCTATTGCAGATTCTCTTGGCGTGGAATTAAGTGAAAAAAAAAAAAAAGGGCCCACCTAACAGTGGACAGGATGAACAGGGTTTGGAAATCAACAGGCAGAAGCTGCATATGAAAGTAAGGTTATACATTCTTTTTCGCATGAACGGTATCGTTATTTGTGTAATAATAATAACACACACATATATATTTACATATATATATATATATATATATATATATATTTATATATATATATATATATATATATATATATATATATATATATATATATATATATATATAATGTACACTGCTAAGTAAAGGACTAGTGTCGAAAGGCCTCGCAGCACTCCAGCGTTTCCGTTTCCTTCGTGGATTTTATCTTTATTTATATATTCATCACGTTCCATATTTCCGTGATTCAGTTATACATATGTATATATACATAGGTATATATATGTATATATATACACAGGTATATATGTATATATGTTTCTGAAGAATCTTATTAGTAAGATGGCAAGAAAATTAAATTTTGTTCAAGGGGAGATGGAGATGGCTATTCATACATTTTAGATTACCACACGGAAGGCAAGGCTTGAAAGGATGAGCTTGGCTTTTAAACTTCATAAATTAATCTCATATAATATAATAATAATAATAATAATAATAATAATAATAATAATAATAATAATAATAATAATAATAATAATAATAATAATAAAGGCAGACAAAATCAGTATTCAAGAAACTAATCTGAAAAAATTTTCATAGTGATAACCAACAAAGATATATATATATATATATATATATATATATATATATATATATATATATATATATATATATATATATATATATATATATATATATATATATATATATATACTTATAATGACTAAATGACTAAGGCAGTAAGTGAGTATTCAGCGTGAAATTGTTCTTAGATGAAAAGCGGCAGATGAAATAAGGATTTTTATGTTTTTTCCTGCATTAAATTACCATGCCACACTCCTAATAAATCAGAGAATATAGTTTCGTAGAAGGTTCATCCATTTTGCCCGGAAATATTCTACATTTCTCAATAATGATTCATTGAATGAGCCATGTAGATTGAAAAGCGCTACAGGTAGGGAAAAAAAAACTTATTGAATTTAGGATTATATTGTTTTTATTTCCTTTGTTTTCCATGACATGCTTCCTTAATTTAATCTTCAGCTACCATTAACACAAATCAATAAAATTTCAAAATAGATTACTATGAAAGTATATTATAATTTTTATAGGTATGTCTATTTGTTTATTTTATTTATGTTCGTTTTAATTCCATTAGAAATTAAGTTTCTTCGATTTTACCTTTTTTAACATTGACCTTCAGAATGCATTTTATAAACTCATTATTTATATCATTTCCATTTTCATTCATTCTCGTCATAGCGCTGGATGTTTCTATGGATCCCAGTGCATGGCTTTATGCCTAAACCACATATTCCTAAACCAGTTTATCATTACATCTGGAGGTCCTTCCGCAAATTTCCCTAATAAATTTAGCTATTAAAAATTAAGAGAAATAAGAAAATTTGTGATAAATCGGTTATCCTTATGCATAACATGTTTCATAACTTTGAATTGTTTGTTCATGATGCTAGTAACGAAGCTGGGAAATTTGAACTGGGAATTGTACTTGATAACGACTAATACATTTTAAACTTGACGACACACAAGTATACAAGTATTTCCATTTTTTGTCGTGGGTTCAGCAATTCTGCAAATATTTGTACAGGAAGTAATTTGTGATTCTGAGGTTAATTACTTAATATATCATAAAATAAACTGTAATATTTTGTCTACTCGGAACACGTCTATTATATTAATGGAGAGAGAGAGAGAGAGAGAGAGAGAGAGAGAGAGAGAGTTATTACCACTGTGTTGCAAGCGAAAGCCGTATGCAGCGTAGTATAATCTGAGCAACGTCACAACAGATATATTGTTGCTCTCTCTCTCTCTCTCTCTCTCTCTATGAATTCTGAATGAAACGAAATTTCCAGTTTTAGAGGGGAAATTGCGAAATACGATCTAATGTAACCCGAGGGCCAATTTTATTCTCTGTGCCCCATGGGATAAATATAAGGTAACTTGTATCATTATATTCTCTATTCAATTTTCACTGAAATGAACAAAACCGATCGTAACCGTATGGCAAAAAACAAACACCGTTTTTAATCTCTTCTACATATTTACAGTGTACGGATACGCCCCAGGTGCTGTACTGTTAGTCATCGTAGTATTTGCTGACCAAGTCTTACGCAGTTTCGTTTATGAAGAATTAGTTTAAAGTAATCCAGAAAGTGTAAAAAATTAGCTTGAAAAAAGCTAAGGACGTGAAGCTAATTTCCGTGTCAAGGTATAACAACTTCGATCAAGTGTTGCATTTTGGGTTTGTTCTGTTTTCATTTAAATTCTCCATTTGTTACAAGAAGTTTGCACCAGATTTCTTTGGCAACGGCAAGGATGTGCCTTCTTTGTAACATATTTTGAACCAAACTAAACTCATACAGAAAAATATATATAAGAAAAACTAAGGCAGAGAAAACTATTATAAATTTTTTAATAAACAAGTCTATTTTTCAAAAGAGATGATAGTTTTCGGAGGTAATCTAAAGAACTGAAGTACTGAATAAAATACAAACTACCTTGTTTAAATTCTATATTTTCAGTTTTCTTTAGATGTTCAAGGATCGAGATAATAGAGGCCTACTGTACTCTGATTTTATATTCTTAGGTTTCTTTTTGTTTTTTTTTTTTTTTTTTTTTTGTATTTACAAAACCAGATCCTGATATTGCTTTCCAGTGCACTGTTATAATAAACAGTTGATTTTGTGGCTGTTTTCATCAATGTGTACGGACAGCAGAATTTTTTTGTAAAAAAAAAAAGAAATCTAATATAAAAATCTGAGTAGGCCTGTATTATCTCGATCCATGAACTTCTTAAGAAACCTGAAAATATAGAATCTAAACAATGTACAAGCAGTAATGGTATACGACTCCGCCCCTCCCGCCTGTCAGGTGTGAACATTTTCTTCATAATAGTCTGTATGTTCGTTTGTACTGTCCCACTGGCACACATGGTGTACTACACACCAGTCCTCTGAAAATGACTTTAATGTGAAGACAAAACCAGTCATGCAAATTTATATGTTTGTTTACACTCTTTGTTCAGTTGTAACACGAATCCATTATAAATCATGTGATTAAATCAAAGAATATGTATTTATATACAATTTTATATATATATATAAGATGTGATGAAAAATTTATATCAGATATATATATCTTTGTGTTATAGTTTGATATATGATCTTAGTGTTATGTATATTGTGTGTGTTAATTTGATCTAGATTGTGCCAAAATCTGTAAAAGTGTGTGTTGTGTGATAGAACTGCAGTTGTCTGTGTGTACAGATAAGGTAGACTTTGAAATCTCTGTTTTATAATTGAACTTGTGATTTTTTATAATCATTATGAACTTTTGAATACATGCAACCTCTTTTTATATGTTTGTTTGATATTATCTTTCCATTATTGTGTTTTGCATTTCATATATTTTTGGGAGTTTTATCATCGATGTCTAACGTCAAAAATAAAGAAGTTTTATAATTTTAATCAGTCTGTGTAACTCGATACATTTTAATCTTTGCTTTGATTCCATTATACAAGAATTGCGTTTCTTTAAATAGTCCATTTAATTGATTTGGTGAGAATGAGTGCGATTCAGGTGGGTGAACGAGAGAGAGAGAGAGAAATAGACAAAGCGAACGTTTTGATATAAAAATCAAATAAATACTACATGTAAAGTCCTGCACTATGGTAGAAAAGACTGAGTATAAATGGATATACATTTTTTTCCTTTTCTGGTATGAAGCATCAAGGGAACAAGCACGTGAAAGAAAAATATGATCTAAAAAGAGAATTTTTTATAGAGCTGCTATAAAACTCGGAATAAAAATAAGAGATAAAATAAATGAACTATAAAGATTTTTCCTCCTGAAAAAATTGTGTTAAAGCAATGAAGGAAACTCGAGAGTCACTTTTTTTCCTTTGCGTTTATACTTCCCACGATTTCATGCAGGGATTTTCCTCTCCGCGTGTCCTTCCCCTTCTGTCTCCGCATCTTCTCCGTATCTTTAACTTATTTCATCTTCCCTTAACCCTCTGTCGGTGACTTTCCTTCTCCCTTCCACTTCCTAATCTTTTTGCCTTTCTCCCCTCCTGCCTGTTTCTAATTCCTCTTCTCCTTGATTTCGAACGAGTCTTCTTCGTGATTGTCTTTTATCTTCATTACCATCATCATCATATTCGTTTTCATCGATATCATGTTAGGTCACTTTTTTTTACGTTAGTCTCTTCCCCTTCAATTTCATTTTTCTCGTTCAGTCAACTCCATAAATGAGTGCCAAATTTTTTTTTCATCTTTGTCCTAATCTTTTTTTATGATAATGGAGGTAAAAAATCAGTTTCCTAGGTCAGTATGGATTCAGATATATTTCTTAACTTGGAAAAATTACCAAGGGTTGAAAGATATTTCACTTCTTTTGTTAATCTTTAGAATTACAATATTACTGGGCTAACTAATATGTAACAAACACACACACACACACACACACACACACACATATATATATATATATATATATATATATATATATATATATATATATATATATATATATATATATATATATATATATATATATATATATATATATGTATATATAATGTGTTTGTGTGGAAATGTTTGTATGTACGTGAGTGGGCACGTAGCTCGCTTTGTGTTTTATACAAAGCGAGCACCAAGGACATACTGATCTTAAAATTTTTCTTTTTTCAGGATGATAATGAAATGGAGTCATTTAGACACACATGTAAATAGTACTTATCGTCTAGAAAAATTTACAAATATATTTTGTAAAAGAAAACATAACGATGGGCGTACCATTATTAAAGAAACCTCTTTTATTATCACCACTAATTCGTTACCCTAACTTACGTTAACCCTTTAAATCACGGTTATCTTTTCCCAGAATAAACACCATTTTAAACCCTTTCAGAGTATCAGCAACTTCCCTGTTGTTCACTAAGGATCAATATTCCTTTAAAGAAGGTTTGCTTATCTGCAGGTATTATTCAGCCTTTACAGTGGCTGACTTTAGGGATTCAGTTTGGATCGTTATTCCATTAGTGAAACTGGCCACAAGGGCAACTACATCTCTTTACAGGATACAATAAACTTTTTAAACTCCTGAAAATACATTTGTTGCTAAATGCTAATAAGAAAATTGTCTTGCTTGCCAAATAATAGCAAATATTAAAAAGTAACTATGACACTGATATATGAATTCCAGATATCCCAGTGTATTTTGAACACCTCATTTTGGATATTGTAAGAATTTTTTTTTATCTGCTAGAGGTAATTTATAATGTTGTTTTTTTTAATGCACCAATTTCAGAATGTATTGTACACCACAGGCAAAACAACTTTCTTGCTAGGATTAAAGAACAATTAATGGTATCCATCATTTTTCTACACTGAACATTGTAAAACAATATACGAATCAAGCGGAAGCAGAACATAGAATTTAAAGGAAGTACATCAACGAGGAAACTATCTAACCACTGGAGAGATGAAATGTGTGAGAGTCGAGTGTGGTGGTTGTTACGAAATTATGCATCAAAAGCTTATAAAACCAGTACTTGGATCCTTCCCGAAGAGTTGTTAATACGCACATCACAATAACCATCGAATTTTACATCGCTGCAGGATTTCCAAAAGATAGTAGATGTTATAGGTACAAACCAAGCCATAAACTTCAGCAATCCACCACTTCTGTTAACATCAAAGATAATTTTCACGGACAAGCTCTGACTGTATCTACCATCAGCAACTGAATCCTCAAAATACCAGAAGTTGGTTCACGTTCAATGTCAAGGTCCAGACGCCGCCTAGTAATCGATTACGCGCTCCCATGCTCTATGCATCGAACCAGGAAGTGAACTTTTCTATAACTTTTTCTTAAGAACGTAAAGTTTATATTTGTTATTAGATGAAAACTAACTTGGTTATAAAGGGGAACTTTGTGCTATTATCATATTAAACATAAACCCATTGTGGTGCCCACCTACCATATTTTAAGATAGGTCTTCAGGAACTTGTTTCAAAACATCATTAATGGCCATTTCTTTAGGCTTTTACACATATTCATTGAGTTAATGTGTTATTTTAACATCAATGTCCAACGTACACTGTAAAAACATCTTTCATTAGCATGAAATAGCTTACTAAAACGAAGATACAAGTGCATTGAAACTTCTACATTTTACGACTAAGAGCAAAAAAACCTGATGGGACCACAGATGTTACAAATGCTGTGGGAGTACATTCTGTCCTTTATTCACATTCGAAATCTAGCATCAACTCTTGCAGTTGTTGAGTATATGGACAAGCTGAAGTAAACAATTCATAGAAACCAGAAAAAAAAAGGAAGTGATGCGTTTTTTCTTTATTTACAGTTTCGGTGAGGGTCAACTTACCTTGTTGAACTAGCAATACTGTAGATGAAGTGTCCGGTTCGAAATTAATCTGGCTTTGAAAGAGGATTCGGGTTATCGAGAGGAGGAGGTATGAAAGTGTTCCTTGAAAAACTATTTTTATGGAATTTTGCTGAAAACTGGAGGGGAAAAACCCTTTTTCTAACGATCAAGTAAAAGTTCTTAATTTCACGTCAGTTTTTACGCAAATCAGTCTGCGGCAATCACGCTAATGGATTTTCGGTTAAGAATTTAAAAGAGAGTATAAATTTAAGACCACAAGTCTGAATTCATTGGTTGAATACATTTACTGACAACAACCAAAGTGTAAACAGTACTTATGTGGATTGGGAAATCACTAGGTATTCTAACAGTAAATGCTAACTCCCATACATATTATGCAAATGTGAATGGAAAAATTCCCAACGAAAGGTATTTTATACATACACGTGTGCAAGTGTTGTACGAGTATGTATGTAAACCAAAAGACAAGAAAAACCATATGACAACGATTACGATCCGGTAACAAAAGTTAGAGATGAAGGAGTTGGATAAATGGCTGGTAGAATAAATGGTTACTCGGCGTGATATTTGCTAAATAGGTTGTACTACTAATGCTGATACAAAAATGTCCGTAAGCAAAAAAATTTCATGTTTATGTGATGCTGCACAAATGTTCTGTTACTTACCTGCATGAATGAGTTTTAATTAACAAAAGGTAATAATCATCTATTTTGTGTAGCGCATGATCCTTAAAATTCATATTTAATTCTCTAACTTAAATTACCTCCGGTGTATTGAAAAAGTCTATCGATATAAATGGCAGGAAAATATAAACTTTTGGTTAGTCGCAATTAATTTTGTAGTTCTTGTATTTCCCCTATGGAAATCCACCCCTCGACCACTACCTCTTCAGATAATTACAACTTGTCAGTTTTATATGCTTTATCTACATCGCTTCATACACTACGCCTGGGGGTCCATTCAGGGTACATAAACTTCATTTCATTTTTTCAGTTTGGGTACCTCTATACTTGGTGTACAAATAATGAGCTCTGGCTTAGATAATCAGCGTGAATGGAGTATTTTTTTTTTTTTATCTTACTTGTCTGAAAATCTGAGTTTTCACCAGTTCATTCAGAATATTACTTAAACTTAATGTCAGTTCTGTTTCTTTTTTCGAAGCACATAATACTTCATTTCGCAGAGCCGCGAGTGATCAAGATCTAGTTAAGGCTCAGTCCTGTTACCGAGTTCCTCCCTTCGTTGGAAATAAAAGGTTAATTTTTTTTCAGATTTGCCAATAAATCAGCTTAGATCTCCCGCCCCACCCGCTATCCACATCAAACAATATACAAATTGGTCTTTCCACACATTCTTGTATGGTGACTTCATGACCCGGGTTCCTAGGATGCATGTCCTAGGGATGTTTGTGGTCCCACAAAGCAGAGCAATAATTTGATAACAGGTTTACGAAGTTTGGAAGACTTGTTAGGAGTGGGATTTTTCCCTACTTACCTAAAGGAACAATATACTTCAAAATCATTATTTAACATTTTCATCTAAATAGTATTTTGGTCCTTAACCGACATTCTGTTCATTAGTTACTCTTAAATCACTGCATAATTGTTTTTACATTTTTTTTCTTTTTGGCTGCCTTCATATATATTCTCTATTTCACTCCAGCTACCTCTGACTATTTATTAATCTTTTGGCTTTAAATCTATGTAATTATATTTTCCATCATATACAGTGAAATTCTTTTTTTTTTTTTTTACCCAAAGTATTAGTATTTTATTTTTGAACCGAAAACCTTTAGTGTATTCTAAAACTGGATAGTTAAAAGAAAATGTGTTCATTTTTCATCCTCGTATCGGAATGGAAATACATATATGAACGTTGTTTTTTTTCACATTTAATGCTGAAACAATTTTTCATCCTCAAAGAAAAAGGGATATGATATTTATGTTTGCCCAACTGCAACATTCCCGCGTAGAGGACTTCATTTTTTCTTTAATTCAAAGGTGCCCGCTAATGGAAAGTTTTACTTAGTTCCAATACTGAGAGTGCTGCGTATTCATTGGCCCTAATGGCACTCATTTCCCGTTTTAACTAGTTGATTGAAAAGTAAATATGCCTTTATAAAACTACGGCCCTCATCACGTAAACTTCTTTTACAGATATACCCAGTCAGCCTTACACTATGAAATTTATTAGTCTGCTGTCTCCCAGTTGTTTGACTGTTATTATACTATAGAACAGCTATAAAGGATAAACCGATACTGTGAATGAATTAAGTAATTTATCGGATTTCTGACTGGCTCTGTTTTCCACGTCCTTCCTTAGTTAAAAAAAAAAGCTGACTTGTTTAATGCTGTGACTGAAGCAATCATGTTTCATAAAACTTTTTCTGGAGAGTCAACTTACTGCATGAAAACTATAAAGAGCTTAGTTCGCAAGGCATCTGTTAAACGAATTATTTCCTCTCTTTAGAAAATAAAAGAAATAACTTTGTTTTAAACATATAAGGGGAAGACTACAAGTTGTGCAGATCAAAATACAATCTTTTAATTAATAACATCATCTCTTATCATTAACGATATTTCTAAGTTCCATGTTATTTGTTCTAACAGGCAATACAAACTCCCATACTGTAACGAAATCTATAAAGATTTTCATTATAGAATTGTCTCCATAATGCAATTACAAAGTTTCACGAAACCTTGTTACGGTATTGTTATACTCCAACCGTTCTTTCGCTAACTGGAAATAACCACCAAACTAAATTATTTGTTATCACGGGCACTTTTATGGACCCTACAGTGACTCTCTTTTCACATTGCTTTCTTTGTTGTTGAAAGTTACAGCCAGGTAACAGTAAAAAGGAGGCCACTTTATTATTACTTTCAGGGAGTAATCACTGATCGTGCCGTACTTAAGCAGCGAGGTTTTATTTGTCATGAAATCTTCAGCAAAACGTTTGATTTTTTATTAATAAGAGCATGTCTTTGACCCGTAGCATCAAGCACTAGATAACCATAGATGGAAACATTCCTGTATGCGTCAGGATACTGGAATAGGTATTATTTGCTTCTTAACTCAAGGTCAAAAGATTGTAAGCGTCACGGGTTACTACAATGTAGGGAACTGATTTTACCAACAGATGTTAAAACCTAAATCAAACGAGCAAATTTTAATGCTTATCGATAGATACTGATAGGAATAGATATAAGAAAGCAAAGTCTATGGGGCGATTTAATTAGGTTTGGGAAGAGTTATAGTTATTTGATTAATTATATTTTCAGGGGCAACACGGACAATAAATGATTAAGTAATAGGAATAGTGTTTTACAGCTGATTTATATTCATTTCAAAGTATATATATATATATATATATATATATATATATATATATATATATATATATATATATATATATATATATATATATATATATATATATATATATATATATATATATATATGACTTTTATCACATCACCGTGATTCATATACAATCAGTAAGCTACAAACGTCCTTTAATATCAATTCGCTCTACCTCGGAAATAATATATTTTCATATATGTTACCGAAGGGGAATTTTTTAGTTGATAATAAGTTCGTCGTCCCGAGGGCTCGAACACATGAGTTCGACGGGGGATTTGTATATGGGAGACGATATCCACTTATACCTCACTTGCTGGCCGCGTGGGTTAGTGCGTCCACTGTAGTCCCGAGTTCTTGTCCTTCACTGGTTCGAGCCCACGGGACGACGAACTTATTATCAACTACAAAATTCCCCTTCGATAACATATATGAAAATATATTATTTCCGAGGTAGAGCGAATTGGATATTAAAGGACGTTTGTAGCTTACTGATTGTATATGAATCACGGTGATGTGATAAAAAGTTATAATATGGCTGCGTGCGACAAACGCACTACATGGTTAGCATGGCAGAGGTGGGTGGATATCGTCTCTAAATGCAAACACCTGAGTTCGACGGGGGATTTGTATATGGGAGACGATATCCACTTATACCTCACTTGCTGGCCGCGTGGGTTAATGCGTCCACTGTAGTCCTGAGTTCTTGTCCTTCGCTGGTTCGAGCCCACGGGACGACGAACTTATTATCAACTAAAAAATTCCCCTTCGGTAACATATATGAAAATATATTATTTCCGAGGTGGAGTGAACTGGATATTAAAGGACGTTTGTAGCTTACTGATTATATATATATATATATATATATATATATATATATATATATATATATATATATATATATATATATATATATATATATATACACCTTTTTCAGAGTTATAAAAGAAAATTTAATTTATTAAGTCACTATATTCAGATCAGGCCAACATTCATCAGCTATCGTATTGCTGGAAAATGAGAAGTGTTACAAAGGGGTAATTATTTGTTTAGGTTAGCAAATTTGCTGTCATTCTTCCTAGATTCTTTATTTTCCGCACATATAACAAAAGTAGATGAATTCTTTCTGATGTTCGATAGATTTGATATTCTAATAAATTTTGTAAACCTACTCAATCCGGCGTAGAGTAATTACTTACAATGTCTCTATAAATGTCCTCCTGAATTCCTTAGCTAAAGTATGAAGTAACCTGTCACGAAGAATATTTCCTCAAGGCAGTGAGAAAACAGTCCAGTTCATTGAGCTTTTTCTTGGCCATTAACGTGTCTTATTTTAACGGAAATTTTTACAGACAAAACTCGGGCAGCCCTCTATCCCCTTTTACCCAGTCTCTAAATCGAATACTTTGGAACTGAAATTCTGCCCGTTATCGAACCCAGGAGCATAATTTGGTTGACACACGTAGATGACATTTTCACATTTTGGCAAAAATAGCTAGGGATATCACTTTTTTTCCTTTTAAGCCAGTTTCCTATATATCACTACAAATTCCTAACCGAATACGAAAACTATGGAAAACTATCCCATTTATAAAAATATCGGAGTCATCCAAGTACAGTCTTACCGTGAGGAAAACTCTTCTATTTCCTTTATTCTTTTCCTCAGTTACCATGGCTCTTCAGCAAAGTGTGGCGTAGCTTATAATCTTTATTTTAGAGGTCTGATGTTTTACTCTTAATGCTTCTTGACTAACAATCCTATCTCATCGACAACAACTCACCCGGGAACTATAAACTACGAAAAGGTTCGTAAAAGACACCAACAAAGCCAATGAAATTGATTTTAAATGCCATGTGGGCAACAACAAAGATGATTTAACAACACAAGAAAACTCCCATGTGTGGAGGATATGATTAATGTAAGCAACAACAATGAATCTGATAACCCTATTTTTTCGATGGATGAAGCATATTGCGTATTTCTGTTGATGTCCGTCAAAATAAAAAGAAAAATAAGTAAATATATCCTCTGTTTACAAAGTAACACCTGGAGATTGGGAAAAGTCATAGGACAAACTGAAAGTTTCCTTTGGTGAAAATTAAGAATAAGAAAAACAATATGAGTTAAGTATAGGCATTGCAGTAATTGGGGTGCGTCATCTTTGCCGACTGAAAGTTCTTGTCCATACAGGAAGAAGATTCTGCAATTAGCCTTCATAAGTAACACAAAGAACCACAACTTATGAGAAGGGTACTGGAAGGCCGATATCATGAACAAACTCTCATGAGTCCATTTCTGGAGTTAAAATACAGTCGGACCTACCACTAGATAATCATCGCTAAGCAAATCCCAGGTAAAAACGACACTTCCTAATCGACATCCTATCAAGAGGAACAAACACTAACAACACCTGTAAACAGAGAAATCTAGACGGGGTACTTCCATAAAGTTTATATTACCATAAATCCTAAGCATTTTATCTTGAAATGCATTTTACCTCGTAAATAATTTCTTCGTAAAGCTCATTTTCCAGCGAGTCGATGGCTCATGTATACTGGAAGAAATATATTGGCTTTTTAATTTTTCTTTGCTTCTTACATGGATCTTTAAAAGAAAAAAAAATTAACCTGATGGATTACAGATAGTAGAATAACACACTTATACACACACATCATTCGTGTTAAATATAATGCTCTTCTTTTGGTGGAAAAAAAAATTCAAGATAACTTAGTTTTTGAGCTGATTGTATATTATGAAGAAACTAACTAGTAGGAAATTTCTAACTGAACTATTGGATCTACTTCGTTTATTCAAAGAGATATTATAAAGGGAAAACTCAATTCTTATGAACCTCCTATTCCTACTACTGCAACATAAGGGATGAAAAATGTCTTAGTTCAGGTAGATGAGAACTATGCCTCCATAGAAAAATGAAATCAGTCGTCAGATTCTCAGTGAGTCTATTGGATCGAATGTTTATCCTTTCTGATGTTTAAACTCGTTTATGAACCCATAACCATAAAAAGGGATGAAAAAACAGTTTTATCTCAGGGAAAATGGGAATGTCAACTATTACGAATAAATAATAATAATAATAATAATAATGTAATAATAATAAGTTTTAATAATAATAATAATAATAAATAATAATAATAATAATAATAATAATAATAATAATAATAATAATAATAATAATAAGAAGAAGAAGAAGAAGAAGAAGAAGAAGAAGAAGAAGAAGAAGAAGAAGAAGAAGAAGAAGAAGAAGAAAATACAAAAAATACACAAGACTGTACGTACTGAATGACGTCGTAATTGCAATTGTTTTTATTAATGATAATAGTAATAGTAGAACAAGAGACAAAAAGAATGCCCATAAAGGGGAAGAGGTGGGTTATTAACGTCGCCACAAATGAGGCAATAAATCTTTTATGAAATGTTGATCCTTAGATGGTTCACTAGGAACCCTCGAGTAAGCCAGTGGAAAACGAGGCGGCGAAGTGCTCCACATGAGATAGTAGCTTGCTTAATAATAATAATAATAATAATAATAATAATAATAATAATAATAATAATAATAATAATAATAATAAATTTTATTTCAGCCCAAGGCCATATGCATGGAATATACGAAGTAGAAACAATACACAAAATCTAGATACATGCGAACCTGATGCAAAATGATAATCGGCAATATCCACACAGTTGCTAAAGAGGTAGAAAAAAATATTTATAATAATGGTAATGCCAGTAATACTATTGAGAATAGTAAAAATATATAAAAATTGAAAAAAAAAAGATTGCATACAATTAATTTCCAGCTAGGGACCTTACGTGGTTACAGATGTCAGGTCCAGAGGGCTAAATACGAAAGTTGAAAATAGCAAAGCTCTATAGCGATACTAATCACAGTAATAATAAAAAAGAAAATACTAATTATAACAATAAACGTATAATAATAATAATAATAATAATAATAATAATAATAATAATAATAATAATAATAATAATAATAATAATAATCTGATTATGCAGATGACACTTCATAACTGCAAAAATAGAGATTATGTCATTTATATGGAACAGACGCCTCGGTATCCCATCTTTCCCACAATTTAGATCTTCTTCTTGCCTCACTGCTTAGTGATTAAAGTATATATTAGTAACTACAGCCTTCATTAACAAACTTTGGGGAAAATTACAAATGTTACACTAATAAGACCAACAGAGAAAAATACTTAAGTCAAGAAAACAGTTCAACAGCTGCTTTCAACTTTCATTTGCTGAATCGCGGATCAGTCCATTGTGTAGAAACTTTCATCTACCCAGTGGTTCCCAAACTTTTTTTGGCCATGCCCCTAATCTCCTCTAAAATCCTGCTGCCGCCTGTGGTGATATATATTCTTATATTCACGTGGAGGAAGCCTAAAAGGCCATTAACTTGGTTTAAACATTCTCGAACTGCCGCCCCCCACATAAAAAAATCAAATTACCCGGTGCCCCACGTTGTGAACCATTGATCTACACCAATCTCTTCATAAATCTATAAAGGAGGTTCATCAGCCGGGGGACAATCCCCATGCATATGCACCTCCCAATTCCATTTTTTTCCCCACATCTGCAATTACTGCGGATATTAAGGGCATTCTGTTACAATTACTATTTCCCGCTATGTAGCCGATGCTTAATCATTCATGCTCACTTACCTCCCAACAACACCTCAGACATAATGCACAATATTATTTTACGTCATTAATTCCTTTATTGGCATTTCTTCCCCTTTCTCACATATAACTTTTTTTATAACATGCTGTTTACCTGCATTTCTTGCCGCTTCAGTCTTTGCCACGTTATATGTGGTGGAACCCACAAGTTTTTGCCGTAATATTTGTACATACGTAATACTTATTTTCCTGCCTTTCATAATTCTCCCTTCAGATTCACATATCAAACACTCTTAAACAAAAAGAATATCCTAAACTAATACGCAGCTTACATCAACAGCAGTCACTCTCACTAAATGTAAAATAAAAAAAGGTTTATTTTCAAATACATCAACTTCGGTTTATTATAAACTAATTGCCCTTAACATCATACATCTCCACGGAACATTTCCAGTTTGAGCTGTAATTGTTAAGCATCGATATAGTCCTTTTTATTTTTAAGTTATAAAAACGTATTTTCATTTCATGGCATAAAAACCAATCGTATACCACCATCATTCTTACTACGACTTTCATCACCTTTCTGTTAAATGCAATTAATTTTATCGAATGCAGTAAAGATAAATCAAGATTTGTCCACGTTGAGTTTAGGGTTGCCTTTCAGCATGTTGACCATAAGACTTTTCTTTAAACACTGCAATGTGGGTATCCAACTTACAAGCGTGGTAACAGAGTGCACTTGTTGGATATGCCTTACATAACCCTACACGTATCTTCCCGTGTTTTCATGATTGCGTACTGGAGAATGGCATGATTGTTGATTTCAAAATTAATGTAACTGAAAGTGTAGAGAACTAATCTTTTTGAGAAAATTTGTTGTAACAAACGTGAGTTTATATTGTTAAGCTGATGTTCAACAAAATAATTTAGTCCTGACAATGGAACACTGCTGATAACGATTCTGAAAATTGGCTGTACTTAGAGTTATCTTCAGTTCCTCTTTTTTTATCATAGCTGTAGAAAAATTTCTGTTCGAACGTTGCAAAAAATACATATTTTTGTAGATAAAATTTCTTTATCTGTTAAAATTCCTCAGATCTCAAATTCTATGAGTGTCGGAATGCTGTTTTCATTTCTGGATATCATCAGAGTCCCAGGATCTTTATAATTTAGAAAGAGTGATCAAAATGGGTGTCTTTATCTTAAAGGTATCTATGAGTAGACTTTTGCAGAAAAATCTTTTTTTTTCTCTCTCTCTACAGGGTGTGTATCCTTAGAGAACGCATTTCAGATATTTACGGGCCTAAACTTCAAGTCATAGCGGGTTCAGCTACCCACGTTCTGTAAAAGTGCCTCGCTGAAGTCTTCCAGTACACGAAATTTCTTATTTTTCTAAGTATAAAGGTTCAGAAAAATTTCACGGCGGTATTAATGCCAATGGTTGCCTTCTTTTTTTTTTATAACATATAATGCAATCTATGTAAACAGAGAATTTTAGTTTTATTTATTCAGTTATTGTTTGTGTCTATCATCTTGCCATTCTCTCTTATTTAACGTATGCGCATGCATATTCTTTAGGAGCTTGTTTTACAATATAATAGTCACTTCTGCTATATAATATTTGCTCGGGTCATCGCTTAAATGAACTTTTATACCTGTGGTTGCATTTATAAGAACAATGGCAACAACAGCGAGATAGAAGAAAAAAAATTATTTTTATTCCCTCTATGTGGAATAGTACGTGTACCCCAATAGCAGTGTGCGCATCAGTTAATGACCGTGTTAGCTCATAGCCATACACCCCTTTGAGCCGTCTCTGCAGTTATTTTTCATGCTAGGTCTATTTTCGTACCATTTTAAATCCATGAGCCTGTTATTTATCTAAGCAAGATAAAAAAAAAAAACCGAAACAGCAAAAAGAGGTATGAAGGATGCAATGAAGGTAGTCAAATAGAAGTATTCTACAGCTCCCATTAAAACCAACTGCCAAAAATAAACTAATATTTGTATATAACATTTTTCTGACGAAAAAATAAAATAGATTCCTTTTCCAAATAAATATGGATGGACACTATCTGCTGGATATTATGTATGTATGTATGTATGTATATATATATATATATATATATATATATATATATATATATATATATATATATATATATATATATATGTTACAGTCAACATGCGTAATCAGTCATTACGCGTAATGACTGAAATTTCAGTCATCACGCGTAATGCACTTAGGGGACATTTGATCCCCCCAGGAGCTAGTACTAAACACGGCGAAACAGTGAGTCACCTACACTGTTTCGCCGGGTTTAGTACTAGTCCCTGGGGGGTCAAATGTATTTCGCCGTGTTTAGTACTAGCTCCTGGGGGGATCAAATGTCCCTAAGTGCATTACGCGTGATGACTTAAATTTCAGTCATTACATGTAATGACTGATTACATATATATATATATATATATATATATATATATATATATATATATATATATATATATATATATATATATATATATATATACGTGTATACATATATATATATATATATATATATATATATATATATATATATATATATATATATATATATATATATATATATATATATATATATATATATATATATATATATATATATATATATATATATACATGTGTATGTGCATGTGTATGTATATAATTTTGATCTGTTTTAATTATTGCATCAAGAAGCATATTGTTGTTATCTTTTACCATATATGTTAAAAATTTATATTTTTAAAATGTTTTGCATAAGTTATTACACTATTTATTTTCTTTAATATCATAAGAAATATTTGATGAACCATTCTGAGCTTTGCCTGATTCTGTTACCTACATTATAACACCCAGAAAACACTGAACTTAGATTAGCAACACACACAATGAACATGATGCAATATTTGTTGCTCATTCATTTTTTATGACATTGGCATAATAGTAATAATAACGATCTTTGACTTTTTATTTATCTTAGTGCCGTGATCAACATCATCTTGCATCATTTAGATACGAATACAGCATGCTTCTTTTTATATTCAACCAGCCTTCACAGTTTTCAATCCCTCATCCCAGGACTTATTCTTAAGAGACAATATTTCTATAAGTGGATTTTTTTTTTCATATTACACTACTCAATTACCTTACTTATTATGCTCATTTAATTATGCCTCTAAAGAAATGAAATAGCTTTTTATATAAACTCACCATGTATCATTGTTATTTACATTATTTTGGCACTGATTTCCTTATACTCTCCTTTATATAACTGTTCATGACCTCTTCTTCCTGCGATTGAACTTCAGGTAATTTCCTTAATTTTTCACAAAATGTTTTACTGTACGATTCAATAAAACACTGATTTTATTCCTCCGTTTTTTACACAGCCATACCCTTAATCCCTTCCTGTTGGCGTAGTGACGTCAATAAGTTTACAAAAGCATTTGCAATATATTTCTTCTTCAATATCTGTAACCCTTAGGGTTTTTTCATCCTTCAAGCGCAATATCACGTTTTTAAAACATTGTTTTACAACTGAGAATACAGTCGATTTTCTCTTTCATTTCACACATTTCATTCCTGCACTTTATCTTCTATTTTCTCTTTCTCTCTCCTAACATTATCTAATCATTTTTCTCGCTAAATGTTGGTACGTTTTTCA